>NW_007190585.1:73070-81124 GCF_000164805.1 Carlito syrichta
CTCCCCATCCCCAGACAGATATTTACTACCATTAATCCCATCTCCCTTCCCCTTCCCCCACCATAGTTTCCCACCACTGTCAGTCATTTTCTTATGGTAATATGTTGGATGATCAAGGTCCACTATATGAGTGAGAATATGTGATACGCAGATCTTTGTTTCTGTGAGAGGTTACTCAGTATTATAGACTCTAGTTCCATTCAGGTTGCTGCGAAATTCGTGATTTTGTTCTTTTTTATGGCTGCGTAGTATTCCATTGTGTATATGTACCACATTTTTAAAATCCAGTCCTTTTTTGATGGACAGCATGGTTGGTTTCAGGTTCTTGCTATTGTGAACAATGCTGCAATAAACATTCATGTGCAGGTATCTTTTTGATAGAGTGCCTTAAGTTCTTCAGGGTATATTCTCAGTAGGGGGATTGCAGGGTCATATGGGAGGTTGATATTTAGAGCTTTTAGGAATCACCACGCTGCTTTCCACAGAGGTTGCACTAGTTTACACTCCCACCAACAGTGAAGAAGAGTTCCCTTTCCACCACACCCTCTCCAGCAACTGTTATTTTTTGAGTTATTGATAATTGCCATTCTGACTGGAGTTAGGTGGTATCTCAGTGTGGTTTTGATTTGCATCTCCCTGATGATTAGTGAGGTTGAACATTTCTTCATGTGTCTGTTGGCTGCTTGAATGTCTTCCTTTGTGAAGTGTCTGTTAATATCTTTTGCCCATTTTATAATGGGGTTGTTTGTTTTTTTCTTTTCAGCACGTTTGAGTTCCTTGTAGATCCAAGATGTTAAGCCTTTGTCAGACCTGGAGTTGGCAAATACTTTTTCCCAGTCTATGGGCTGCCTCCCTGCTCTCTTGATGGTTTCTTTGGCTTTGCAGAAGCTTGTTAATTTAATGAGGTCCCACTTGTCTATCTTCTCTCTTATGGCCTGTGGGTTTCGGGTTTTGTTCAGGAACTGGATGCCAGTTCCAATTTCCATGAGGGTATGTCCTTCCTTTCCTAAGGTTCTTATGGTTTGAGGTTTTACATTTAGGTCTCTGATCCATTTGGAGTTAATTTTTGTGTATGGGGATAGATAGGGGTCCTGTTTCAATCTTCTGCATGTGGTCAGCCAGTTTTTCAAATGTGGTCCATCTTAAAATGTGTGCCAACTATAGAGAGTGGACCCTCGAAAGAGAGGTTGTCTAGAAGTGACCATTGAGTATCTGAGCATAAGCAATCACCTTGTCATATTTATTGTTGTTCTTAACTTGTAAATAGAAGTGGTAACTTATTCAGGAAGGAAAGATAGCTTCTTACTTTTTTTTTTTTTGAGTTGGAGTCTCACTCAGTGGCCCAGACTGGAGTGCAGTGGCCGCTCCCGGCCACCACAGCCTCACTTGCTGGGCTCTGGCGATCCTTCCACCTCATCCTTCCGAGTAGCCAGAATTACAGGCATGCGCTACCACGCCCGGCTGATTTTTTGATTTATTGTAGAGATGAGGTCTCGCTGCCCAGGCAGGTCTCGAACCTGCGGGCTCAGGCAATCCACTCACCTCAGCCTCCCAAAGGCGCGGGATTACAGGCTGAGCCACCGAGCCCGGCAGCTTCTTACTTTTATTTCCTAATTTATATAAAACTTCAAGCTTAAAAGAATTACATTATTTATTATTCTGCATATTCCACTTAGTGGAGTAGATTCAAAATAATCACTCAAGGGATAAGCCAGGTAAATGATGGTTAAGCTTGATGGAGACCTGGAAATGTCATGTGGATCACAGATTTTAAGTCTACTTGAAAATTTTACAGTGTTTTCTGCTTTTCAAGATTTCAGAGAAACAAACTCCCTCAGTCATTGGGCCAGTATTAAATAACTATTGTTATTATAAGATTCTTTCTTACATCTAAGTTCCAGAACTCATGGGCTCAAGAGACAGGGATTGTAGTCTCAGCTCCACAAGTATGTGACTGTAGATTCAAACACAGATGTGGTGAAGATAGAGAAAATCATTACAAAGAAAGTAATCATGTCACTCTGAGATTTGCCACCATTAGCTCTTTCAGGACATTAATTCCAGGTATTTTACTTTAGCAGCTCAGTTTCTAGGCTAAACAACTCACTTTACCTCCTTTGGTTTTTTACCTACAGAATTTTGGAAAGCCAGAAAGCTGGCCTTTGTAATTTTAAAAATCTATGCAGTGGCTACCTTTATTGCTTCCTGGCTGAATTATTTTCTATTCTGTATTTTATTTTTGCATTGTCATTGGTCTGGGCTATACTCATCCATTGTTTAGTTATTCTTTTCCATCTCCATGTTCAACTCCCATTTCCCTTTCCCAGTCCATGTACAACTCACCTAATGTGTTTAATGTGTGTGTGTGTGTGTGTGTGTGTGTGTGTGTGTGTGTGTGTGTGTTTGTGTGTGTGTGTGTGTACAATTTGTCTTTTTATGCTAGAAACAATTGAATTATTCTTTTATCTATTTTTAAGTGTACAGCAGATTATTGTAAATCTAATTTTATCATTTTCCTATAAATGCTGTCTGCAGTGTTCTATGTTGAATAGAAGTCTTTGATTTTAACATACTCAATGTATCAAACATTTATCTTATGGTTTCACTTTTGAGATTTTGTTTTAAAAAGTTCTTCCCCCAATCCACATTCCATCCCCAGATCACAAATGTATTTTTCTACATCTTCCATTATCTTTTAATTTATAGGTATTATTGCAAACTGTGTATGATCTTGTATACATTTTTTCAGTGGATGTAAATGCCATTGTGTAGTATATCTTATTTGCCACTCAGCACTGTGTTCAAAAGCTCCATCTAGCCCATTGATTATTTCTGTTACATAGTACTCCATGATATGCATCAACTCTCCGAGTATCTCTAACTCCCCACCATCGCAAACCATGCCATAGTGAACATATGTGTACCTGAACTCATGAAAGAATTTATTTGAGATCTCAAATCAGGATGAAATTTGCTGGGGCATGGGGGAATGAATCAAACATAACTGTTTTCGGTTAGTTACCTAGAATGAGGGTACAAATCTACACTCCTACTTGCATGAGATTTCCTATAGTTCCAGTCCCCACCAGAACTTGGCATGGTATTGCTTTCTAAATCTTGCTAGTTTCATAGGTACAATGTGATATTTCATTGTTTTAAAAATTTTGCATTTTTGCAATTAGGAATGGGTTGAGCATTTTTACATATGCTTATTATCTTTTGGGTTTGTTATTATGCAAGTTGCCTATAAATATCATTTGCCTATTTTTCTACTGGAGTTGCTGGGTTTTTGTTGTTTTCCAGAGACCTTATATATTTTTAGGTATTAACTTTTTGTCAATTTTAAGCATTGAAAATATTTTCTTCGGTTTTATTTTTTCCTATCAATGTCTGTGATGTTCTATGTTGAATAGAAATCCTTAATTATATATATTCAAATATATATATAATTTGAAATCTTGCTTTAAGATTTCACTTTTGATATTTTTTTTAAAAGTTCTTCCTTCAATCCACTCTCCAACCCCAAGTCACAAATGCATTTTTCTACATCTTCTATTACAGTTATAGTGTTACCCAAAGTTCATGTGCTGGAAACCTAATACCCAATACAACAGTGTTTAAAAGTGGGATAGTCAACACTCTACACTCATGAATGAAATAAAGCCATCATGGGAGTGAGTTCCTATCACAAGAGTAGGTTTGTTATAAAAGCAAGTTCAGTTCCCTCTTGCGAGCACTCTTTTTCCCTCTCTCTTCTCTCCCCTCTCCTCTTCCTCCTCCTCCTTCTCCTCCTAATCTTCCTCTTCTTTTTCTCTCTTCCTCTCTCTCTCTTTCTCTCTCTCATCTCTCCCTCATATGCATGCTCTTTTTCCCTTCCACCTTCTGCCATGGGATATGCAGTATAAAGGCCCTCACCAGATGAGGGCCCATTGACCTTAGACTTCTCAGCTTCTGGAACTGTAAGAAGTAAGTCTCTGCTCTTCAGAAGTTACCTAGTCTCAGGAACTCTACTGTATCTGCACAAAGTGGACTAACACAGTTGCCTTTCATTTAATAAAACTACCTTTCTTAGCTCCAAAAAAAGAAAAAAAGAATCCATCTGTTGTCCACATTGTATGTATTTTTTCTTAGGGATTCAGGTTTTTGTTGTTGTTGTTGTTTTGTTTTGTTTTTTGAGTCAGGGTCTCACTGTCACCCAGGCTGGAGTGCAGTGGCATGATCACAGCTCACCACAGCCTCGATCTCCTGGGCTCAAATGATCCTTCTGCCTCAACCTCCCTAGTAGCTGGGACTACAGGCACATACCACCACACCCAGCTAATTTTTACATTTTTTTGTAGATACAAGGTCTCACTATGTTGCCCAGGCTGGTCCTGAACTCCTTGGATCAAGCGATCCTTCTACTTCAGCCTCCCAAATTGCTGAGATTATCAGGCATGAGCCACTGTGTCTGGAAAGGATTCTGTTTATTTATTTTTAAAATACTTTTTATTGATGCATAATAGATGTACATACTTTTGGGGGTATATGTGATAATTTAATATGTTCATATAATTTGTAAAGATCAAATCAGTGTACTTGGGATATCTATCGCCTTAAATATTTGTCTTCCATTTATGCTAAAAACATCTGAGTTATTCTCTTTTACCTATTTTGAAATGCACAATAAATTATTGTAAGCCATAGTCAGCCTACTGATCTATCAAACACTAGGTCTTATTTCTTTTATCATACCATACATTTGTACCTATTAATCAACTTCTCTCTTTTATTTTATTATAGGAATGTGGGTACAAGTGAGGATTAACATAGACTGCATGCACGTGAAGTTTGGGCCTCCAGCTGGCCCTCACTTCCCAGTTTGGGGCCAGACACCCTTTATATTTTTACCTGCCCCCTACTCCTGGCGACTGTTACTCCCTCCCTTGTGCTAATGTGATTAATGCTCTGGGACCGCTTATGAGTAAGAGCATGCGGTATTCAGTTCTTTGTTTCTGTGATAGATCACTAAATATGATGGTCTCCAACTCCATCAAATTGCTGCAAAGTCTGTGATTTTGTTCTTTATGGCTGAGTAATATTCCATCATATATATGTACCACATTTAAAAAATTCAGTCCACTTTTGATGGGCAGTAGGGTTGGTTCCATGTTTTTGCTGTTGTGAATAGAATGGCAATAAACATATATGTGCAGGTGTCCCTTTTATAGAACAATTTGTGTTTCTCTGGGTATATTCCCAGAAAAGGGATTGCTGGGTCATATGGAAGGTCAATGTTTAGTTCTTTTAGGAACACCACACTGTTTTCCACAGAGGTTGAACTAGCTTGCATTTCCACCAACAGTGTAGAAGTATTCTCTTTTCTCTGCACCCGCACTAGCATCTGTTGTTTCTTGACTTATTAATGATAGCCATTCTTACCAGAATTAGGTGGTACCTCATTGTAGTTTTGATTTGCCTTTATCTGATGATTAGTGATGCTGAGCATTTTTTCATGTATCTGTTGGCTGCTTGTATGTCATCTTTTGAGAAGTGTCTGTTCATGTCTTTTGCCCACCTTTTAATGGGGTTGTTTGTTTTTCTTTTAGTTTGTTTGAGTTCCTTGTAGATTCCAGATGTTAGGTCTTTGTCAGATGCATAATTTTCAAATATTGTTTTCCCCTTCTGTGGGCTGTTGCTTTACTCTCTCGATGATTTTTTTTTTTTTGCTGTGCAAAAGCTTTTCAGTTTGATAGGGCTCACTTGTCTATCTTAACTTTTATGGCATTTGATTTTTGGGACTTGGTCAAGAATTTGTTGTCTACTCCGATGTGCATAAGGGTGTTTCCTATGTTTTCTTCTAGGGTTCTTTTAGTTTGAGGTGTTACATTTAGGTCTCTGGTCCATTTTGAGTTGATTTTTATATATGGTGCTAGGTAGGGGTCCAGTTTCATTCTTCTGCATGTAGTCAGCCAGTTTTCCCAGCATGATTTGCTAATTATGGTCTACTTTCCCCTGTGCTTGCTATTGGTGACTTTGTCAAAGATGAGTTGGTTGAAAGTCTATTTTTGTTTCCAGAATCTCTGTCCTGTTCCATTGGTTTATGTGCCTATTCTTGTACTGATAACAGGCTGCTTTGGCTACTGTTGCCTTGTAATAAAGTTTGAAGTCTGGAAGTGTGATACCTCCTGCTTCATTCCTTTTGCTAAGGATTGTTTTGGCTATTCATGGTCGTTTATGTTTCCATATGAATTTCCGTTGCCATTTCCAGGTCTGAGAAGAATGATGTTGATAATTAGATGGGTACTACATGGAATATGTATACTGCCTTGGGTAAGATGGAAATCTTGACACTGTTGATTCATCCATGAGCATGGAATATTTTTCCATTTGTTTGTGTCATCCTTGATTTCTTTGAGCAGTGTTTTGTAGTTCTCATTGGAAAGGTCTTTCAGTTTTCTGGTTAGGTGGACTCCAAGGTATTTCATTTTTGTATGTGGCTATTATGGATGAAATTGTTCTTTTTATTTGGTTCTCTGCCTGCTTGTTGTTGGTGTATAAAAATACACCTGACAGCCGGGCTCGGTGGCTCAGCCTGTAATCCCGCGCCTTTGGGAGGCTGAGGTGAGTGAATTACCTGAGCCCGCGGGTTCGAGACCCGCCTGGGCAGCAAGACCTCATCTCTACAATAAATCAAAAAATCAGCCGGGCGTGGTAGCGCATGCCTGTAGTTCCAGCTACTCGGAAGGCTGAGGCAGAAGGATCGCTGGAGCCCAGCAGGTCGAGGCTGCGGTGGCCGGGAGCGGCCACTGCACTCCAGTCTGGGCGACAGAGTGAGACTCCAACTCAAAAAAAAAAATGCACCTGACTTTGTATGTTGATTTTGTATCCTGAGATTTTACCAAAGTCGTTTACCAGTGCAAGGAGGTTTTTGACAGACTTCCAAGGTATAGAATCATATCATCAGTAAAGAGGGATAGCTTTACTTCCTGTTTACTTATTTGGATACCCCTGATTTCCTTCTCTTGCCTGATTACTCTAGCAAGGACTTCCAGCACTATGATGAGCAGGAGGGGTGAGAATTGGCATCCTTGTCTAATCAACTTCTCTTTGTCTTCTACCTCCCCCCCAGCCTTCCCAGCCTTGGTAGTCACCAATCTACTTGCTATCTTTGTGAGATCCACTTTTTTTTAGCTCCCACATATGGGTGAGAACATGTGATATTTGTCTTTCTATGCTTGACTTATTTCATTTGACATAATGGCATTCAGTTCTATCCATGATGCTGCAAATGACAGGACTTCGTTCTTTTTTTAAATAACTGAATAATATTCCATTGTGTATCTATACCGCATTTTCTTTAATCATTAATCCTTTGTTGGGCACTTAGATCGATTCCATCTTGGCTGTTATGGATAGTGCTGTAATTTCCATGTAATAAACATGAGAGTGCAGACATTTCTTTGATATACTGATTTCCTTTCTTTTGGATATATGCCCAGTAGTGTAATTGCTGGATCAGATGGTGGTCCCTCCAATCCCTCAGTCATTCCTAAGGGCCCTCTCTTTTCCTTCATTATCCATTCATATATTTAAAAGTCTTCATTTCCTTTTTACTCCTGCATTCCTAGCAATCTAATCAACTTCTGAGAAGGCATCCTTACATTTATAACACGTGGCTCTCCAAGTGAAATTCATGGCTTAGCAGTCCTCACAGCCTCAATCTCCTGCTCATATCTGTATATGTGTCCCTAGCAAGATTGCAAGAGATTTGTTCTATGCTACAATGACTGCTGTTGTTGCTGTCTGCTGTAGGTTCCTTAAGCCTACAAAATCCGCTTTTTTTGGGGGAAATTTATCCCTTGTTATCACACAATTGACCCAGTAAGTAAAGTACCCTGAACAAATCCCTGAACTAAAGCTGTTGCTGTTGTTTCCAAAAGCTGTGCTAGTAAGCAAGTACCAATATATCCTCAGTCACGTCCTCTCTTCTCTAAACCTTGCTTTATCTTGGGGTTTAAATTCTCTAGGTTTCTTGTAACCTGTAGTACAACATTCTTTTGGCTGTCTTCCCC
>NW_007190586.1:0-1586 GCF_000164805.1 Carlito syrichta
TCCCAAAAGGGTGGAAACTGATCATCTCATTCTCCTCTCCCATCATTGTGCCCCGTGTCATCCACATGCAGTCCATCCCTCAAACAAAGTAAGGGGGACTGAAGGGGAAAATAACTTGTGTATGCATGTATGACCTTGCTGTTGCAGGTTCCAGAGAAAGTTTGGAACTACTTTTGTAAAAAGTAAACAACACAGAAGTCTTTAGACGAACATATGGTTTAATAATAAAGTTGTTGGTTCATCTGGACACTTTTAATCTTCATTTTACTTACACTAGCTACGGTATCGGTTTGATGCTGGGATGAACAGACCCCCAAATAAGTCGCTTGGCTTGCATGGAAGCTCCACGAACATCAAAGACAAGGTCTCCATCTACTTTATTGCTCTAACACTCAAGACATTGGCTTCCATCTTTTGGTGTCGTTTGATGGCCAGTCCCCACCTTCCCAAAACTGGAAAAGGGAAAGGAAGAGAGGAGAGGGCATCTGTTTAAGGGAAAATCCTGGAAGCATGTACTATTTTTGTTTTAAAAGCCAGAATTGAGTCACATAAACACAGGCAGCTACAAGAAAAGCTAGAAAATGTACTTTAATTTTGGATGGCTTGGTAAGAGATAAAATTCCATTACCACGGAAGAAGAGAAGATAATGAATCATCTCTCCTACAATCCATTCTGTTGCCTACCCTAGTAACATATAAAGAAGACATTAAAACCCCTCCGAGTTTCCTTCAGTATCTGGATGCCTAAAAAATGAAAGACACGTATGTACCCCACCTCCCCAACACACACACACACACACACACACACACACAGAGTAAATTTACAATGGTGGGCTGAGACTAAGGTAACTACCATAATATCTCTAATTTTAAATAAGAAAAAATGAGAAACATCAATCACCTGTCCATTTGCAGGGAACTGCAAAGAGTCCCTGCCCTAGAGTAAGTTTCTTACAGAGCCAGTCTGTCTCTGATCTCAGCTTTGTGTGAAGCTTTTTAGTCCATTGTCCATGGCCCTATGACTTTGGCCTTTGGAAAGTTTCTTTCAAGTCTATCATTCACTCTCTGTGGCCACGTTGGAAGTGGCATACTTGGTGACTGCCCAGCTTCTGCAGTCTGGTTTGCAAGATTATCTGATTGAGAGCTTGAACAATAATAAGTATTTGTAAACTTAGCATGTGGATTCTTTGATAATACAATGTCCTTAAAAACATAGTCGATTTTCATGGTTTTGCTCCTGCAAGAGTTTTGGACATAATTATAAAATCTGAAATCACTGCTTCTTTTTATTTGCTAGTTTTTCTGTCCCATGTACCTCACCCCTTCCTCATCTTTCTCTATATGATGGCTATTACCTAGAGGCTATTTGACATATTTGTCTTGGATGAAAATGCGTTGCCCTTAACCTGATCTTGACTGCTTGGTTGCCTTCCAAAACCTAGCAAAAAACGTTCAGATGAAGGGCATTCTGTAAAAAGAAAATCTGAAGATCGTCAGAAGATCAGAAAGGGACAGAAGGGAAGTCCCTGAAGAAACCAGCAAGGGAAGCCAGAGAAGCAGGATGAGAATCAAGTGGTGGAAGAGAA
>NW_007190587.1:0-546 GCF_000164805.1 Carlito syrichta
TTAATAAAACAAACAACAGATGCTAGCGAGGATGTGGAGAAAAAGGAATGCTTCTACACTGCTGGTGGGAATGCAGACCGGTACAACCTCTTTGGAAGACAGTGTGGTGATTTCTGAAAGAACTAGAAATCGACCTTCCATATGACCCAGCAATTCCCCTATTGGGAATATACCCGGAGGAACTCAAATTATTCTACGAAAAAGATACCTGCACACATATGTTTGTTGCAGCTCTATTCACAATAGCAAAAACATGGAAGCAACTGTGTTGCCCATCGAAGTTGAACTGGATTTAAAAAATGTGGTACATATACACAATGGAATATTATGCAACCATAAAGAAGGACAAATAAATGAACATTGCAACAAATTGGATAGATTTGGAGTCTATCATAGTCAGTGATTTATCACAGAAATAAAGAACTGAGTTCCATATGTTCTCACTCATAAGGTGATCTTGAACAGTTATAATGTTATAAGAAAGTGATTGGCAGTAGTGGAAAACTGTCGGGGGGGGTGGGACTGGCAGTTGAGGGAAACTGCTAG
>NW_007190588.1:0-680 GCF_000164805.1 Carlito syrichta
GCCCAGGCGGGTCTCGAACCCATGGGCTCAGGCAATCCACTCACCTCAGCCTCCCAAAGCGCTGGGATTACAGGCTGAGCCACCAAGCTGAGCATTGACCATTTTTTAATTCCTTTTATTTCTTACTATGGATTTGAGTTACCATCAAGTGTCATTTTCTTATCCAATAAAGCTTCATTTGAACTTCCTTCTATGTAGTATTACTGTCATATGTATTACATTTCTATGTGTAATAGTCCCAATAATAAATTTTATAGTTATTGTTCTATGTAATTGATTTTTCAAATCAGTTAAGAGAAGAAAGACAAAGAAATATATTCTTTATCACTACCTACATAATTACCTTTAACACAATGCTTTGTTTTTCATGAGGACTCAAATTACTTTCTAGTGTCACTTTTATTTACCTGAAGAACTTCCTTCAGATTTTCTCATACGGCTGGTCTGCGGGCAATGAATTGTTTCAGGTTTTCATTTTGTGGGAACATCACTATTTTGCCTTCAGTTAAAAAAATATAACATTACTGAGTATATGATTCCTGGTTGACTTTTTTTCATTCAGCACTTCAAATATGTCACCCCTGCTTTTTATCCTCCAATTTTTCTGATGAGAAGTCTGCTATTATTACTGGTGTTCCCCTGTAGCTGATCAGTAGTGTTTCACTTGATACTTTCTAGAT
>NW_007190589.1:0-519 GCF_000164805.1 Carlito syrichta
GGAGGATTAAAAAGAATTGAGGAGAGACAAGAAGAAAACTAGGAAGGAGCTGACAACTGAGGTAAAAGTAATAAAAAATACTGTGAATGAAATAAATAACAAACTGATAAGCATTGAAAGCAGAATTAGCCAAGCAGAAGAAAGAATCTCAGAGCTTGAGGACCAAAATATAGAACTAACCCAAACTGTTAAAAACACAGAAAACAAGCTTAAAAAGACAGAAAAAAACCTTCAAGAGATGAGCGATTACTTCAAGAGATCAAACCTAAGAGTAATTGGCCTTCCTGAGGCAGAAAGAGAGACAGAGACCACACTGGAACAAACTTTCCATGAAATTATTCAAGAAAACTTCCCTTATCTAATCAGTGATGCAAAAATTCAAACACAAGAGATTCAGAGAACCCCTGCAAGACAACAAATGAGAAGACCAATTCCCAGACACATAATAATTTGCCTAAACAAAGTAAGTATAAAAGAAAAAATCCTAAAGGTAGCAAGAGAAAAAGGTCAGATAACCTA
>NW_007190590.1:0-527 GCF_000164805.1 Carlito syrichta
ATAAGAATCTTAGAAAATGAAGGACATACCCTCATGGGAATCGGAACTGGCATCCAATTCTTGAACAAAACTCAAAACCCACAGACCATAAGAGATAAGATAGACAAGTGGGACCTCATTAAACTGACAAGCTTCTGCAAAGTCAAAGAAATCAAGAGAGCAGGAAGACAGCCTACAGATTGGGAAAAAGTATGTGCTAACTCCAGGTCTGACAAAGGGGTAACATCTTGGATTTACAAGGAAGTCAAACATGTTGAAAAGAAAAGAACAAACAACCCCATTATAAAGACATTTGAGCAAACACATGAAGAAATGCTCAACCTCAGTAATCATCAGGGAGATGCAATTCAAAACCACACTGAGATACCACCTAACTCCAGTCAGAATGGCAATTATCAATAACTCAAAAAATAATAGCTGTTGGAGAGGGTGTGGCGAAAAGGGAACACTCGTACACTGTTGGTGGGAGTGTAAACTAGTGCAACCTCTGTGAAAAGCAGTGTGGCGATTCCTAAAAGCTCTAAACG
>NW_007190591.1:0-864 GCF_000164805.1 Carlito syrichta
ATGAGAAGACCAGAAAGTTAGTCATAGACTCTAATCTGCTGAAAGAATGCACAAGAAGGGATTTAATCCAGAATTGGGATGCAAACAATTTGAAAAGCCAAAAGTACAGGAGAAGTATAGATAAAATATGTGGGGTCCCTGAGAGAGAAGAACAATTCTGCAGAGGGAGGGATTCATACATTCATGCATATAGACTCTGTATGTTTAATCAGAGACATCCATTCATTGCATACATATAGACTCTGTATGTTTAATCATCTCTTGGATAAGAAAACAAAGGTTATTCCTCAGAGGACCCATGACAGAGGACACCATACATGTCCTCTATGCATTTGCCTGAAGTGTGACCCTTCTTGTGCATTCTTTCAAGAATGTATGGTAACGGTTTCTATTTTGATTCATAAAAATGTGTTTGAGCCTAGTTATAATGATTCAAAATTCATAGTCCAAATCAGCAATTACTTTTGTACCAATATAATAGCAAACTTCTAGCAAGACTGACAAATTAAAGAGAGAGAGAAGGAAGAGGAGGAGAAAGAAGACACAAATTACCAATATCAGGTATCCAAAGGATGTCTGAAGACATCAAAAGGATAATAAGGGAACACTACAAACAACTCTACATACACAAATTTGAAAACTCAGACAAAATTAATCAATTTCTTGAAAAACATAAATGATATAACAGATAATTTGCTTGACCAAATTTTAATGAGGCTTCTGAATGTTCTGGTGGGCCCATCTGTGTATTGTCTTGGAAAATCCAGTTTTAACAAAGAACCTAGTTATGTCAGTTTAGCAAGAACCCTATCCTCGATATCTCATCAGGTTCCTCATCTCCACCCCAGGTAATGTCTGATCGCC
>NW_007190592.1:0-2184 GCF_000164805.1 Carlito syrichta
CGATCCTTCCGCCTCAGCCTTCCTAGTAGCGGGAATTACAGGTGTGCGCTACCACGCCCGGCTGATTTTTTGATTTATTGTAGAGATGATGTCTCGCTGCCCAGGCGGGTCTCGAACCCGCGGGCCAGGCAATCCACTCACCTCAGCCTCCCAAAGGCGCGGGATTACAGGCTGAGCCACCGAGCCCGGCTGGAAGATTGTTAATAGCTCTCTCCAAGAAAGTAGATGGTGGATGGGT
Source organism: Carlito syrichta (assembly GCF_000164805.1). NCBI lineage: Eukaryota > Metazoa > Chordata > Mammalia > Primates > Tarsiidae > Carlito > Carlito syrichta. Next base: position 239 of record NW_007190592.1, read on the forward strand.
TTAGTTTCTTTGGGCACATCAGTATTTTCTGACTGTCCTGTAATAAAAATTTAGTAAAAGGTGGAGTGTTTTATAATAAGAGAAAAGAAATTAATTGCAAATAAAAACACTGTCATTGTTTCCATTCATATTTACAAAAAGATGCCCCTCCAAATAAGTCCAACTTCTCTATGATTTTAGGAAGAGTGCTATAAATTCAGAGTAAAACAAGGACAATTTGGTCAGACAAAACAAGACACATTCAAAGCGAGTCCTTCAAAAGTAGATATTTGTTGAGTCATTTATACAGTTTGACTAGATTTTTCATTTTTCAGCTTTTTGGAAGTCATTAGGACCTAAGTTATAAAATGCTTTAGGGAAATGATTTTTTATATCATTTTATGATGAGATTTTAAGAATAACTTGTAATTTAACAAACAGCAAATGACTTTAAGTGTATTTTTAAGTAGGTAGAATATTATTATTTGCACAATTGTTTGCATTACTACTATCTATTTTCACAGAAAGTACAAAATTAAGTTTCAGTCTTCAATGTGTACAAATTCAGTAATTTCACCTGATTCTTACATACTCATTAAATATAGAGACTACCATTCAATACACTTAGACTTACCTCTTCTTCCCTGATACCACCTGCTTGCCAAAAATTGATCTTTCAAAATATTGGGACAAATCTTGCCTATATAATAAATTTCTATTTAGTAACAGACAAAGAAAAAACTCAAATGACCATAAATTTTTATCAGATAAATAACAACAAAATAAAACTGATATTAAGAATTTATTCAGGAATTTATCCTACTTACATACTTACACAGGTACATAAACTTATACTTACAAACATGTTCTTTGAAGCATTGTTGAAAATAACAAGTAACTGGACACCACCAATATGTCCATCATTTCTCAGCTAGTTAAGTTAAAATAGGGTAGATCCAAATGATAGAATAGTATGCATTCATTAGAAAAGACTCAGGTAAAATAACACAGAAACAGAAAATCAAGTATCGCATGTTCGCACTTATAAGTAGGAGATTCACAATGCGTAACACATGAACATACAGAGTGGAATAATAGACACTGGAGACTCCAAAAGGTGGGAAGATGGGAGGAGGGTGAGGGTTGAAAAACTACCTACTGGGTACAGTATTCACTGCTCGGGTAATGAGTACACTAAAAGCCCGGACTTCATCACTATGCAGTATAAGTATGTAAGAAATCTTCACTTGTATTCCCTAGATATACACTTAAAAAAAAAAACTCAAGTATATCTCCAAGTTAGATCATTAAGTAAAAACTATAAGGTATAAACCAATGTGTATTGTAGGATCTCATATGTGTAAAACAAAAAAAGAATATGCATACTGATACATATATGCATGTGAAAATATCTGAAAGAACGCCTAAGAAAATATAATTACTTCTAAAGAGTAGGGCTAGTGTATTCCTCACTGTACTGTTCAAATTGTATATTCATGCATTTCTTTTATACTAATATTTCTAGAAAATACCACACACTTGGTAAAGATTTAGTGTAATTTTCTACAAATCTTATATATGATGAATTTTAAAATAAAAATGTATTTATAATGATGTCTTAGAAGGACTGAAAGTTGTTTAAATGCTTTCTAAGCCATTTTAAAAAAATTAAATTAAGTTCAATATGGTATGTCAAGCATATTCTGTTATGTGCTAATTCTATGGAAATGTATTATATATAACATATATACTTGTACTAAGTATATAATAGTTGTGTATATATACTATGTATACAATAGTTGGTAACCAACTTAATGAAAAATCCTTCCTTCCTCAAATATTTTGAATAAATAAGCACATTCAAAATTAGAAGAGATTTTTATTTTGAATTTTTAAACTTTTTTAAAATTAGAAAATATAGTTTACTTAAAAGGTAAATTAGAGAGAGAGAGAGAGAGAGAGAGAGA
>NW_007190593.1:0-714 GCF_000164805.1 Carlito syrichta
TTTTGAGTTGGAGTCTCACTCTGTCGCCCAGACTGAAGTGCAGTGGCCGCTCCAAGCCACTGCAACCTCGACCTGCTGGGCTCTGGCGATCCTTCACATCAGCTTTCCGAGTAGCTGAAATTACAGGCACGCACTACCATACCTGGCTGATTTTTTTATTTATTGTAGAGATGAGGTTTCGCCAAGTTTCCCAGGCAGGTCTCGAACCTGCAGACTCAGGCAGTCCACTCACCTCAGCCTCTCAAAGCACGGGATTACAGACTGAGCCACCGAACCTAGGTGCTGACCATTCTTCATAGGCCAGAGCTCAAAGGAGGGAACACTTACCAAGCTGGGCCCCATAGTACCAGTGAAATGACAGGCACTGGGAGTGGCTGATCCAGCATTATGCCTTGAAATCAGGCAGATATAAAGAACAGGCAGCAGTATCAGAATGCAGCAATTGGGGCCTCAGATGCCGAGATATAGGGCTTACCTTATGGGCACAGTGTCCTCATGGACAAGCAATAAAGAGGCCCAACCAGTGTGCCATGGTATCCATACCAGTAAAAATGATGGAGAACAGAATGCTGATGGCAGCTGCTCCAACAGAAAGTCATGATCTTTCATTCAGTGAAGACCTGTAGCAATCCTCAGACCAGGAGCTTCAAGAACCCAGGAATTTGAAACCAGCCTGGGCAGCATAGACCTTGTCTCTAAAAAAAAAAAAAAAAA
>NW_007190594.1:0-1159 GCF_000164805.1 Carlito syrichta
CACAGGTCTCTTTTCAACCGACCTAGTGGGGCCCTACCCCCTCACTCGCCACCTGTCCCTCTTCACCTACCCCCCAACCATACTGCTCACTTTGTCCCTCCCACATACCCGTCCTTTAAGGCCCCTGACTGCTCATTTGCCACAGTAAGTCCCAGGTCCTGTGGAGGTATGGGAGCCATGATCCCCCACCCCTTGGCTTGGAGTCCCAAAGAATTCATTCATCCATTCTTTCATCAAATCTCAGTGAGCCCCTACTATGTGCCAGGGATGACCGAGTGTTTATTGTCATGGTCCCTCAGGGGGAAAATGTCTGAGGACGGTGTCAGGGAAAGAAGGGGTCTCAGCCCACAACTTGAAGGATGGACGGTAGACCTCGGTAGCACAGTAAGAGGTACCACTGTTATCTCCCAATGAGGGTAAGAGTGTAGGTCCACAGATGACCAGAGAGAGGCTTGCTTGGAGTGGGAGCGCCAGAAGTTAGTCTCTAGCAAGACAAGTGGAAGGTCATAAACCACACCGCTACATTTGAGAGCTTACCATTAACTGGATACTGTTCCAAATATGTTACCTGTGTTATCCTCCTCAGAATAGATTTAGGATGTCAGGTATATCATTTCCTATTTTCCTAGATGAAGAAACTGAGGCACAGAGAAGTAATCTGCCTAAGGTCACATGGTAGTCAGATTCAAACTTAAGTTTCCTTGACTCCAGAGCTTGTCTGTGTGTGTGTGTGTGTGTGTGTGTGTGTGTGTGTTTTAAAAGACAGGGCCTCACTATGCTGCCCAGGCTGGAGTGCGGTGGCTATTCTCATGTGAGATCCCACAGCTGATCAGCACAGGAGTTTTGACCTGCTTGGTTTCTGACCTGGGCCAGTTCATCCCTCCTTAGGCAACCTGGTGGCCCTACGCTCCCAGGAGGTCACCATATTGCTGAACTTAGTGTGGACACCCAATCAGCATAGCACACTATAGCTGATTGCCTGAGCCCACGGATTTGAGACCAGCCTGGGTAACACGGTGAGACCTCGTTTCTACAATAAATCAAGAAAAATTAGCTGGGCCTGGTGGGGCATGCCTGTAGTTCCAGCTACTTGGAAGGCTGAGGTGGAAAGATCACCTGAACCCAGCAGGTTGAGGCTGTGGTGGCCATGAGCATGCCA
>NW_007190595.1:0-1273 GCF_000164805.1 Carlito syrichta
TACGACATTTCCTTTTAACTCACTTCGATTTTCAGGGGGATACTGAGAAGTTTAAATCCTTTGCGTGCATGCTTACCTCATCCGTGATTGTACATACCTTGCCCACTCCTAGAGACAGCTGTGCTCACCTCTTCCTGCTTTGTGCCTTGACTAAGGCTATTGACCCCGAATTTTTGAAGCACAGCCAAGATAAATTACATTCCTTATTTGTCATTGTAAATTACCTTTATGTGTACATTTTTACTGTATTTGAGACATTTTGTGTGTGTGATTAGTTAATTTTGCAGGATGTGCCATATCATTGAATGGAACTAAAGTCTGTGACAGTGGACATAGCTGCTGGACCATTCCATCTTACCTGTAAAGAAATCTGGAATTATGATCTTAAAACTATATAACCTGTAATTATAATTTTCTAAGTTTTTTTTTTGTAAAAGAACTAAAATATAAACTAGTTGGTATAAAATAAAAAGTAATGAAATTCAAAAAAAAAAAAAATCTTTGCCTAGAACAATGTTCTGAAGCATTCCCCCATGTTTTCTTTTGGTAGTTTTATGGTTATTTATTTATTTACTTACTTATTTTTAATTTAAAATGTTTATTCCTAGGTATTTTTCTTTGTTTTAAAAATGTTTCTTCCTCCCTTCCTTCCGAGTCTCCATCACCCAAGAGTGCAGTGGCATACTCACGGCGACCCCAGCCTCCACCTGCTGGGCTCAGGTGATCCTTCCACCTCAGCCTTCCAAATAACTGGAAATATAGGCACACGCCACCATGTCTGGCTATTTTTTGATTTATTGAATAGATGAGGTCTCGCTATGTTGCTGGTCTTGAACCCCTGGGCTCTAACAATGCTCTTGCCTTTGCATCCCAAAGTGCTGAGATTACAGGTATGAGCCACCACACCTAGCAAAAGTGTTCTTTTTAATTTTCTCATTGACTCAACAGTTGCTCAAAAACATGTTTAATTTCCATATCATTGTAAAATTCTCAGAGTACTACTGTATTGATTTTTAATGTTACTTCATTGTGGTCTGAGAAGATCCTTGATATTATTTCAGTTTTTAAAAAGTTGTTGCGACTTGCTTTGGGCCCTAACATGCAGTCTGTCCCAGAGATTGTTCCATGTGCTAATGAGAAGGTTATATATTCTGCAGCTACTGTATAAAATGTTCTATAAATGTTTATTATGTCCATTTTGTCTATAGTGCAGTTTGCATATGATTTTTTTTTTGTTGATCTTCTGTTTAGATGATTTATTCACTGCTGAATA
>NW_007190596.1:0-335 GCF_000164805.1 Carlito syrichta
AGAATAAGAAATGGAACAAATAGGAAGAGATTGGTATATACAGCAAAGAATTTTTTTTATTCGATATTTTTTATTATGATATTGTGGGGTACAGTTAAGGGTTAGGTATACAAATATGCTTCGTTCAGGCACCCTTGTTGATCAAAGGTGTCTCCACGTCCCCCGACAGATGTTTACTGCCATTAATCCCATCTCCCTTCCCCTCCCCCCATAGTTTCCCACCACTATCAGTCATTTTCTTATGGTAATACATTGGGTGCTCAAGGTCCACTATTTGAGTGAGAACATGTGATACTAAGATCTTTGTTTCTGTGAGAGGTCACTCAGTATTATAG
>NW_007190597.1:0-473 GCF_000164805.1 Carlito syrichta
CCTTTTCTCATAATGTAGTGTCCTTCTGTATCTTTTTAAATTTTTGACAGCTTAAAGGTCGCTTTGTCTGATATTAAGATAGTGACTTCTACCTGCGTTTGTAATCCATTCACTTAGGAATTTGTTTTCTATCCTCTAACTTTGAGTCTGTGTACATCCCTCATGGTGAGATGAGTTTCCTGGATGTAGCAAAATATTAGGTCATGTATTTTTTTTTTTTTTATCTAGTTTGCCATTCTGTGTGTTTTCAGTGTGCATTTAGTCCATTCATGCTCAGGCTTATTATTGAAATATGGTTGTTTATTCCCATCATGGGGTTCTTATAAAGTTTTTTTCTTTGTTTTCTTTTAATTTTTGGGTTGGTGTGTATGTGTGTTTTCAAGTTTGCAGTTGCAATATATTCTCTGCTGATACTGTGTTCTTCTGTTCTCTTAGGAAGTTTGTGGTCATTCTTTTTTTCCTTTCTTTCTTTC
>NW_007190598.1:0-883 GCF_000164805.1 Carlito syrichta
AGACAATCAGCAGGAAGAAATTCCAGCGGGAAATCAGCCCTGGAGGTAGTGGCTCTGCCCTTTTGCTATGGCAATCCAGGCATGTCTGATGGGGGATGCAGCAGGAGGGCATTTCCTCTGCCATCTCAGGAGGCCACACAGGAGGGCCCCTGGAACTTCAGAGCTGGCACTCCTGGCTCAGAAAGATACCCGTCCCCCCCAGTGAGGAAGCAGGCTCCTGCACGGAGCTGTAGCTCCATGGGGACTACAACTTGAGTATCTCCTCAGGTCACACGTTCACCTGGGATTTTCCTCTCTGTTGTCCTTATTGCTTCATTCATTCATTCATCAGGTATATACTGTGCAAGGTGCTGGGCCAGAGCAGCGAACAGGACAGACACAGCTCCTGCTCTCATGGAGCTTCTGGTTTAGTAGGGGAGAACACAGTAAACACACAAATAAGTAGAAAGAGGGAAACTCTAGAGATAATCAACAGGGCTGGGTGTGGTGGTTCACACCTGCAATCCCAGATTTTAGGGAGGTTAAGGCGGGAGAATCACTTGGGGCCAGGAGTTCGAGACCAGCATGGGCAACATAGCAAGTTTCCATATCTACCTAATAATAATAATCACCATGATCCAGAGAAAATGGAAGGAACAGGCTGATTTAGAATGGGTGGTCAGGAAAGATCTGTCTGAAGTTGGAAGTGGCTACCGGTGTGGGTAGTGGTCCAGGAGAGAGCCAATGTGAAGCCTCAGAGCGGCCATCATGGGAGATTGTGGGGGTGATAGGGGAGTCGTGGCCTTGGAGGAAGAGAAAGAAGGCACAATTGGGTGCAGCAGACGTGGGGATTGGAGCACACAGGCAGAGTGGGTCGAGCCTGGTCAGCCCTGCCATGGAGCCC
>NW_007190599.1:0-1246 GCF_000164805.1 Carlito syrichta
TCTGGAAGAGGGGCACAAAGCCGTGCAGGACGCTGTGGATTCGGTACACTGCTCAGAAGCAGAGAGAAAGAGGAGTTAGGGTGGTGCCTGCTCGGGGGACACCAGACTGACCCTCCCACCCTGGGACAAAGGCCTGACCCACACAGACTAAGCTCTAATGGTGGAATCTCAGGCAGCGGTAGATACTAGTACTAGGGTTATTACTATTAAAAGTAACAATCATAAACAGCAAGAACAGAGGAGGCAAATCACTCAGAGAACTGAGTTCCCAGCTTCATTAACTAACAACTAACTTGCTTTTAGTGCCTGGCTAATTTCTCTTTGTTTCCCATTTTATTCATTTATTCATTTTAGAGATGAGGTCTTGCTATGTTTCCCAGGCATCCTCAAGCTCATGGACTTGAGTGATCCTTCCACCTCTACCTCCTGAGTAGCTGGGACTACAGGTGTGGCCACAGCACTTGGCTTGTTTGCCACTTTAAGCTGTTTTTGTTGTGTTTTTACAGAACTGCCCATTTTTTCCATAGGGTTTTACCAATATTGACCTTGAAACATTACCTTATATTGTCTTTGAAAGTAGTCAGGAAGAATACATGAGCATATGTAAGTTTTTCAAAAAATGTTTAGCTTGTGCTCTCTGGCCCTTGGCAAGCAAGTATGGCCGGTCCAGCCACTACCCGTGTGTGTGTGTGTGTGTGTGTGTGTGTGTATTTGTGTATTTGTACTCTTTTATACTTAATCCAGTAGGAGGAGGTACCTGCCTTGACTAGATGGGTTCAAAGTAGACCCCAGATGTGTTCTCATGCTCAAGAAACCTAAAGGAAGCTGGGCTCAGTGGCTCAGCCTATAATCCCACGCCTTTGGGAGGCTGAGGTGAGTGGATTGCCTGAGTCCGCGGGTCCAAGACCCGCCTGGGCAGCGAGACCTCATCTCTACAATAAATCAAAAAAAAAAAAAAAAAATCAGCCGGGTGTGGTAGCGCATGCCTGTAATTCCGGCTACTCGGAAGGCTGAGGCGGAAGGATTACCGAAGCCCAGCAGGTCGAGGCTGCGGTGGCCGGGAGCGGTCACTGCACTCCAGTCTGGGTGACAGAGTGAGACTCCGACTCAAAACAAAAAACAAAACAAAACAAAAAAGAAACCTAAAGGAATATTCAACTGGCTCTTTTTGGTACAGGGAAGAGAATGTTTATTTAAATCTTGATGGCATCTGGGACAGCAGGGCTGTGTGTGTGTGTGTGTGTGT
>NW_007190600.1:0-2878 GCF_000164805.1 Carlito syrichta
AGGCAGACCCTAGCTCTAAACTGATCATATTCCAGAGATATTCAACAACAGAGGCAATCAGGGTAGGAATACAAAAGAGGGTAGGTTGGAGTCTTCCAGAAATTTTATGTTTATTCTCAGACATTATTCCAAAGAAATCTATCAAAATGTTGCAGTGCAGTAAGAATGTGAATCATAATAACTTCACAGAAAGTAATAATTGTAATTAACATTTATCAAGCCTCATTATATGCCAGGCTCGAGGCCAAGTATTTAACCTATTTTCTTTTATCCTCCCTCCCTACCTTCTTCCCTTTTTCCTGCAACACACTTTTGAGGACCTACTGTGCATTTGGTGCTATTCTAGGCTCTGTGGATAGAACCCTGAATAAAATAGTCATGGTCTATGCCCTTAGGGAGTTATTTTTATATATTGCGTTTGGATACATAAGTACAAATTTTTGGAGGAAAATTGGAAAATTTGTATGAAAAGTCCTAAAATCTTTTAAACATTTGACGGAGCACTTCCACTGTAGGAAATTAACCTAAAGAAAGTTTTTCCTATAATAATGATCAACACAGAGTTGTTTATAATACATAAGAGCAACTAACAATATAAATAGTGAACAATTATGATTTAAAGAGATAAATTTTAATATTATCAGACATTGAGTATCACTGTAGCCACTAGAAATGATTTAGAATTTTATGAAATCATCCAGAAAAATGTTCATACTATTGTGATAGAGTATGCAATATATATTTTTACAAATCACAGACACAGAAAAAATAAGAAGGCTGCATAATCACCAGTTTTATAATAGAATCTCTGAATAACTGGATTATGGGTGATTTACATTTTATGGTTTTTTTATTTGTATTTTTCTAAACTCCTATAATGAATAAATACCACTGATAGAAAAGAAAATTACTTTACAAATGCTGTAGCCCTATTCATTTTCATTCCAGACACTTTGTTCTGAATCTCATGCTTCCATGTACATTTGTTTCTGAATCTCATATCTTCATATATATCTTTGAAACAGTGCAAACAAACAGAGGTAAAAAGTGTTCTATTTCAGTGATTACTGTGTCATACAGAGGCAGATAGCCCAGTGGGGAAGCAGAGAACTATATTAACATCAGTTCAGCAAATATCACTGTGCACCTGATATGGGCTCTAACTACAGTTTACTCACTTGTAAAATGAGAGGATTGGACAAAATTGTTTTTAAGGATATTGTCAATGATCAAAAATGATTCTCCTTGCTCTGTTGACACTGACCATGGCCTCTCAACACCGAGACATTTGTGGAAGTCCAGTCCTTGACACAAAGCTGCATGTGAAGAAAAGTCACACTTGTGATTCAAAGGGAGCAGAGAGTACAGGGTTTGCAGATGCACCTTCATATGTTTTCCCAGTCTAATTAGAACATTTCCAATAAAGTTCTGGTGCTTTTGTCGTGACAGTCCTTCTGTGTGTTATTTTAAAAACAGTGGCGCTTTTTTTCTCTCAAGCACGTGTTGCCTCCTAAATAAAAAACATATTTATCAGTATTCTTTGTACAATACTGCCATTCCTCATCAAAGATTCATTTGATGTGTATACATAGGCCAAAACAAGAGAAAAGACAAAATTTAGGTTCATGAAATGAGGCATGAATGTACTTGGGAATCTTAAAGCAGATTATTTTCCTATACTAACATAATAGTCTACAGCAGTGGAGTGTAAGGACTTTCTGGGATGACAGAAATGCTCTATATCTGCACTGTCCGATGTGATAGATAACAGACACATGTGGCTATTTAGCACTTGAAGTATGACTAGTGTGAATGAAGAAGTAATTTTTAATTTAATTAATTCAAGTCTAAAATAGCCACATTGGACTACTCAGGTTAGAGCCTTGCTATACAAAGTGTGGTTCATAAACCAATAGCATTAGCATTCTCTGGGAATCATGAGCAATGCCGAATTGTTAGACATGCAGAATCGCATTCCCTGTTGGAACAAACTGAACTAGAATCTGCCTTTCAACAAGAGCCTCAGGTGATTCATATGAAAACTAATGTCTGAGAAGCACCACTCTAGAGTCAACTTTTCAACTCTTTTACACTTCATTGGATTTGTCATTTGATCTTTCAATAAGTTAGCAGGACCAGTATCTGTCCATGGCACACGGTATTGGCTGAGGCACAGTGGGAAAATAGAAAAGATTCAAGAATGGGCACCAGGCAGTAGCAGTATAGAGTGGTGGGTAAGACAAAGAGCTTGGGACCACCCAGTTCTAGTAATGCCCTTTCCTAAATAAGTTATCTTAAGCAAGCTAATTTACCCCTCTGTTTCCCCATCCTTTAAACAGAAACAATTTGTGAAGATTAGATTAGATAACGCATGTTAAGTGCTCAGCACTTGCCTGGCATTGCATTGTTGCTGTTGTTTTACTTTTCAAGGGTCCTACCCTGAAGCTGCAGAAAATTCACACCTTAAGGTAATTGCTTAGCTAAACCCTTGTAGAAGATGAGAGTGCAAACTATAGCCCAAACTATTGCTACAAGATGCTGAATTTCACTTAGCTTTATTCTCAGAGAATGTCACTCCAACCAGATTCAGCAGGTAGGAAGAGAAAGAGTCTCAGTATATGGATACATTCTTCACTAAATAAAAAAATATCATAAGGTAATCAATTCATGTGACTGAGTGTATTTGCTTAATTTTTGAATGCCATGTCCTTTGCCACAGGACTTTGGTACATTCTCCTAATTCAAGCTCACACAATAATGCACTTATTTAACAAACATTTATTTTAAAAAATTTTCTTTTTGAGATAGAATCTTGCTTTGTCATCCAGGCTGAAGTACAGTGATGTGATCATAGCTCGCCGCAGCTTTGAACTTTCAG
>NW_007190601.1:0-782 GCF_000164805.1 Carlito syrichta
AGCCCAATAAAAGCCATGATGACAATTTCACAGCTAATGTCATATTCAATGGTTTAAAGAAGAAGAAGAGGAGGAGGAGGAGGAGGCGTAAGGTTTTTCCTCTAAGATCAGGAAAAAATCAAGGATATTCACGTTCATCACTTCTGTTTAGCATAGTACTGGAAGTACTAGCCAGAGCAGTTAGGTAAGAGAAAGAAATAAAAGGTATCCAAATAGGAAAGGATGACATAAGAGTGTCTCTGCTTGCTGATGATATAATCTTAAATATAGAAAACCCTGATAACTATACCAACAAACTGCTAGAATTGATAAACAAATACAGTAAAGATGCAGGATACAAAATCAACTTACAAAAATGAGTAACATTTTTATATACTAAAACAAACTGTCTGAAAAATAAATTAAGAAAACAGTCCCATTTACAATAGCATCACACAAATGCTAGGCGTAAATTTAACCAAAGAAGTAAAAAGATCTGTATACTGAAGGCTATAACACATTGATGAAAAATTGAAGATAACACAAATACATGGAAAGCTATCCTGTGCTCATGGATTGGAAAAATTAATATTGTTTAAATGTGCATACTACCCAATATAATAAACAGATTCAATACAGTCCCTATCAAAATACTAATGTCATTCTTCAGAGAAATAGAAAAAAAAACCCACAAATGAACCCAGATAGCCAAAGTGATCTTGATCAAAAAGCACAAAGCACTATAAGCCTACAGTAATCAAAATAGCCTGGTATTGGTATAAGAACAGGCATATAGACCAATG
>NW_007190602.1:0-1605 GCF_000164805.1 Carlito syrichta
CTCAGCCTCCCAAGGCGCGGGATTACAGGCTGAGCCACCGAACCTGGCTTCCGCCATTTCTCAAATAGCCATTGGTGTGTATGCTGCAGGGAAGCGGTAGCGTGGGGTGTCTGTAATTTTATCCCATTTACACATGTGTGCCAGTGTCCACAATCCAATCTGAGGTTTTTAATCATTTTCTCTAGACATTCAAGCTATCTCTTGCATTTTTGTAAATGGAAGTATAGTTTTAGGGAGAATCAAAGGATCATATAATATAAATATCTTGTCAGAACCTAGAAGACATTACTATTCACTATTGTATTAAAAGTCCAACCAATTAAATTTTTTTAAAATACAAGGATTAGAACATAAAATAAAAATGACAAAGAGCACCAGAAAATTGTAGTATTCCCATAAAATTTAAAAGAATCATCTGAAAAACTATTTTTTTAAAAAAAGCCTAAAGTAAGATAAAAATACAGTCTAATGTCACTTAATGACAGGAGATACATTTTGAGAAATGTGTTGTTAGGCAATTTCATCCTTATGGAAACATCACAGACTGTCCTTACACAAAGCTACATGGTTTAACCTATTACACACCTAGGCTCTGTGGTCTAACCTATTGCTTCTAGGCTATAAACAGGCACAGCATGCAACTAGACTGACTTCTGTAGGCAATTATGGCACAATGTTAAGTATTTGTGTATCTAAACATAAAAAAGATACAGTAAAGAGTATGAAAGATGTAAAAAGTGTTACATTGGTCTAGAGTACTTAGCATGAATAGAACTTGCAGGTCTGGAAGTTGCTCTGAGTGAGTCAGTGGGTGAGTGGTGACTGGATGTGAAGGCCTAGACATTACTGTATACCACTGCAGACTTCATCCATGCTGTACCCTTAGGCTACAAGAAATCTCTTTGAAAAATCATTTTTCACTAATAAATTAACCTTAGCTTACTGATTTTTGTTTACTTTATACACTTTTTCAATTTTTAACTTTTAGACTTTTGTAGAGCTTAAAATATCACATTGTATAGCTGTACAAGTATATTTGGTTTCTTACTATCCTCATTTTATGCTTTTTATTTTTAAAATCTATTATTAGGCCAGGCTCGGTGGCTTAGCCTGTAATCTTAACACTTTGGGAGACCGAAACGAGTGGATTGCCTGAGCATGCGGGTTCGAGATCAGCCCAGGCAACTTGGCAAGACCTCGTCTCTACAGTAAATAAAGAAAAAAAAATTAACCGGGCATGGTAGCACGCACCTGTAGATCCAGCTACTTGGAAGGCTGAGGCAGAAGGATCATTGGAGCCCGGCAAGTGGACGCTGGGGTGGCCATGAGCATGCCACTGCACTACAGCCTGGGCAACAGAGTGAGACTCCAACTCAAAAAGAAAAAAAAGTAGAGTCACATACTCTCTGGTATGGTGGCTCACACCTATAATTCCAGCACTTTGAGATGCAAGATGGGAGGATCACTTGAGGCCTGGAGGTTGAGACCAGCCTGGGAAACCTAGTGAGATATAATATCTACGAAAGAAAAAATAAGAAAAATTAGACAAAGAAAGTGATCTCTCAGCTTGACTTCCCACAGTACTGGGATTACAGGTGTGTGAGC
>NW_007190603.1:0-759 GCF_000164805.1 Carlito syrichta
AATAAGCACTATCAGAAACACAAAAGATGAAGTCTCATCTGACCCTGAAGAAATACAAAAGATCATTAGAGACTATTATGTACACTTGTATGGAAACAAACCTGAAAATCTCAAGGAAATGGAGGACTTTCTGACATCACACACCCTACCTAGGTTGGAACAAGAAGAAATTGAGACCCTAAATAGACCAATAACAATCAAGGAAATCGACTACGTAATAAGAAAACTTCCTACAAAAAAAAGCCCTGGTCCAGATGGCTTTCCAGCAGAATTCTATAAGATATTTAAGGAGGAGCTGATACCAATCCTACTGAAGGTATTCAGGGCGATTGAAAAAGATGAAACTCTCCCCAAATCATTTTATGAAACCAACATCACATTGATACCCAAGCCAGGTAAACATGCAACAAAGAAAGAGAACTACAGGCCAATATCTTTGATGAACATAGATGCTAAAATTCTCAACAAGATCCTAGCAAACTGGATTCAACAATACATCTCAAAAATCATCCATCATGACCAAGTAGGCTTCATTCCTGGGATACAAGGCTGGTTCAACATTCGTAAAACCATAAATGTAATTAAATACATCAACAAATGTCAAAACAAAAACCACATGATTATATCATTAGATGCAGAAAAAGCTTTTGATAAAATCCAGCACCCTTTCTTGATAAAAACCCTTGAACATCTAGCCATATGGGGAACATACCTCAAAATAGTAAAGCCATCTACGAGAAACCCACAGCCAGCATACTC
>NW_007190604.1:0-9519 GCF_000164805.1 Carlito syrichta
CTCGCCCACGTAATAAGAAAACTTCCTACAAAAAAAAGCCCTGGTCCAGATGGCTTTCCAGCAGAATTCTACAAGACATTTAAGGAGGAGCTGATACCAATCCTACTGAAGGTATTCCAGGGCGATTGAAAAAGATGAAACTCTCCCCAAATCATTTTATGAAACCAACATCACATTGATACCCAAGCCAGGTAAACATGCAACAAAGAAAGAGAACTACAGGCCAATATCTTTGATGAACATAGATGCTAAAATTCTCAACAAGATCCTAGCAAACTGGATTCAACAATACATCTCAAAAATCATCCATCATGACCAAGTAGGCTTCATTCCTGGGATACAAGGCTGGTTCAACATTCGTAAAACCATAAATGTAATTAAATACATCAACAAATGTCAAAACAAAAACCACATGATTATATCATTAGATGCAGAAAAAGCTTTTGATAAAATCCAGCACCCTTTCTTGATAAAAACCCTTGAACATCTAGCCATATGGGGAACATACCTCAAAATAGTAAAAGCCATCTACGAGAAACCCACAGCCAGCATACTCCTAAATGGACAAAAATTGGAACCAATTCCCCTGAAAACTGGCACTAGACAAGGATGCCCACTCTCACCCCTCCTGTTGAACATCGTATTGGAAGTCCTGGCTAGAGCAATCAGAGAAGAGGAGGCAATCAGGAGTATCCAAATAGGAAAAGAGGAAGTCAAGTTATCTCTCTTTGCAGATGATATGATTGTGTACCTTGAAAACCCAAGAGAATCTGTCAAAAGCTTTCTTACACTAAAAAAGTCCTTCCACAAAGTCTCAGGATACAAATAAATGTACAAAAGACAATCACATTTCTCTACATCAATAATAAACAAACAGAAACTCAAATAAAAAACGCAATTCCATTCACAATAGCCACCAAAAAAAATGAAATACTTTGGCATCTTCCAAACCAGAGATGTGAAAGACCTTTACAATGAAAATTACAAAACACTGCTCAAAGAAATCAAAGATGACACAAACAAGTGGAAAAATATCCCATGCTCATGGATCGGAAGAATCAACATTGTGAAGATGTCCATCTTACCTAAGGCAATCTACAAATTCAATGCAATACCCATCAAATTACCAGCAACATTCTTCTCAGACCTAGAAAAAACAACACAGGAATTCATATGGAAACACAAACATCCAAGAATAGCCAGAACAATCCTCAGCAAAAAAAACAAAGCAGGTGGTATCACATTACCAGACTTCAAACTTTACTATAAAGTTACAATCATCAAAACAGCTTGGTGCTGGTACAGGAACAGGCATATAGTCAATGGAACAGAATTGAGATTCCAGAAGCAAAACCTCAATTTCTCAACCAACTCATCTTCGACAAAGCCCCCACCACCTACCACTGGGGAGAGGAGAACCTATTCAGTAAATGGTGCTGGGAAAACTGACTGACCACATGCAGAAGGTTGAAACAGGACCCCTATCTATCCCCATGCACAAAGGTTAACTCCAAATGGATCAGAGACCTAAATGTAAAACCTCAAACCATAAGAACCTTAGAAAAGGAAGGAATTACCTCATGGAAATCAGAACTGGCATCCAATTCCTGAACAAAACCCGAAACCCACAGGTCATAAAAGAGAAGATAGACAAGTGGGACCTGATTAAACTGACAAGCTTCTGCAAAGCCAAAGAAACCATCAGGAGAGCAGGGAGACAGCCTACAGACTGGGAAAAAGTATTTGCCAACTCCAGGTCTGACAAAGGCTTAACATCCTGGATCTACAAGGAACTCAAACATGCTGAGAGGAAAAAAACAAACAACCCCATTATAAAATGGGCAAAAGATATGAACAGACACTTCACAAAAGAAGACATCCGAGCAGCCAACAAACACATGAAGAAATGCTCAACCTCACTAATCATCAGGGCGATGCAAATCAAAACCACACTGAGATACCACCTAACTCCAGTCAGAATGGCAATTATCAACAACTCAAAAAATAACAGCTGCTGGAGAGGGTGTGGTGAAAAGGAAACACCTCTACACTGTTGGTGGGAGTGTAAACTAGTGCAACCTCTGTGGAAAGCAGTGTGGCAATTCCTAAAAGCTCTAAAAATCGACCTTCTATATGACCCCGCAATTCCCCTACTGGGAATATACCCTGAAGAACTCAAATCACTCTATAAAAAAGATACCTACACACGTATGTTTATCACAGCGTTGTTCACAATAGCAAGAACCTAGAAACAACCATGCTGCCCATCAAAAGAAGACTGGATTTAAAAATGTGGTACATATACACGATGGAATACTACGCAGCCATAAAAAAGAACAAAATCATGAATTTCGCAGCAACCTGGATGGAACTAGAGTCTATAATACTGAGTGACTTCTCACAGAAACAAAGATCCGAGTATCCGAGTATGTTCTCATTCATATAATGGGCCTTGAGCATCCAATGTAATACTAAAAGAAAATGACTGACGGTACTGGGAAACTATGGGGCGGGGGAAGGAGATGGGATTAACAGTAGCAAATATCTGTCTGGGTATGGGAAAATACCTCTTATGAACAGGGCGCCTGAATGAAACGTAATTGTATACCTAACCCTTAACTGTACCCCACAAAACCATAATAAAAAATATTTTTAAAAAAAGAAACATCTGAAAATTTGAATTTACTTAAAAATAAAAAGATATCAAACTAAAAAAAAAAAAAAAAAGAAACTGATCAATAGCTACAGATGAATAGACTGACTGCAAACTAGGAGGTTTCTACAAGAGACCTGTAACCCTAAGGATTCATTTAGGCCTGGCTTAACATTTTATAAATGAAATGGAAAATAGTAAAGAAGGAAACGTTAAATTTACACGTAACTTGAAGCTTTTCAGGAATGGTCACATGTTGCCTATCAGAGTCTCCCTAAAGTGGCCCTTATTATAACGAAACAAGTGTTAACTATAAAGGAATAAAAGGCCTTTGCAGCACAAATAACAAATTCTATAAGTCTAGAATAAAGAGAAATAACTTTGGGACATCATGTTTATTATTAATTATTGATTTTCAAGGACTCTGTTCTAGGTACTCTGTGAAATTTTATAAACTAAAAATAATTAGTGAAGTGGAAAGCTAGTATTAGCCAGTATTAGTCAATGAAAAAAGTAAGGAAATATAGCATTGTATTTATTAGGCTATAGAACCACATTCACCAATTCTAAGAAAATATATTTCTGATCTACTCTGAAATTCTCAGATGCCAACCAAAGGATTGTGTTTGGTTATGGGTGAAAGGTACAAGAAAACAGAATTAAATTAAATTCAGGGCAAAATGAGTCAGAGGGTAAAAAGGTAGAGAAACCATATTAGAGGAGAAAAAAGTTGAAAAAAAACCAAGGAATTTTAACTTTGAAAGACTAGAGGAATACACATGCACTTC
This sequence comes from Carlito syrichta, assembly GCF_000164805.1. NCBI lineage: Eukaryota > Metazoa > Chordata > Mammalia > Primates > Tarsiidae > Carlito > Carlito syrichta. Next base: position 3,442 of record NW_007190604.1, read on the forward strand.
AAATATTTGAAAATACAGTAATTTCAAGTTTTACATGTTTATCTGAACTAAAGTGACTGACAGAGAATGGTAAATAAATTATGACTCATCAATATTTAATGATGCGCAGAAATGTTCACAGCATAAAATATAGTTCGGAAAAGGGTGTATAGTGCCAGAGTTCCTTTCCAATTTCTCAACTGAATGTGTTTCTTATAGGAAAACCTGTAAGAAAAGATACGAAATGCTCACAGTGACTACCTCTGCAGGGTAGAAATACAGGTGAATTTCATTTGCTTTTTTATACTTTGTCATATTTTCCAAAGTAGCTACAATGAACAAATATTTTTTTTGATTTGTATAATAGTATTATTATTAAAAATATGCTTATTGGTTCCTCCAAAAAAATAACAAGAATGATCAGAAGCTGAAGGAAGACAGGTTTCAGCTTAATAAACTTTTTAGGCTTCTAAGGCAAAGTTAGCCAGTAAAATGAGTGACCTTGGGAAGCAAGCAGTGTCCTTGACTATGGGCATTTTGACAAAGACGAAATGATGACCAAGTGGTACATTGTAAAGAATCAAGCAGAAGATATGCTTAACTTTTTCAATCCTTTTAATGCAAGAATCTGTGATTCCTTCAATTGCACACCAGGATCAGAAACTTGAGAATCCCCAATCCCTGCCTCCCTACAGAGTTTAGTGAGACATGGAGATGACATACAGAAAGACATCAGCCCTTTAGTAATCTAGACTTAGAAGTTTAGGCTTTTTATAGGATTTTTGGGGGGATGTAGGTATAATCGTTTTCCATATTTAATCAGGAAATGCCAAGAAATTCCATATGCCAAATAAATATTTTTTTAAAAAATCTCTAAGAACTTAAGTAAAAACTTAAGAAGCTATTTTTAAAATGCATGGGTTTAAAACATCAAGACCAAAAACTGGAAATCGCATGGAGTTTATGGACCCTACATATATTTTCTTGCTTTTAATAGTTTTCAAGTAATTTCCAAAATGCTTTTTCGTCTCTTTGAAATTTACAAAATATACTCAGCACCTCTGAATCACATACATTTGTCTACTACTTTCTACAGATTAGGAGCAGGATTTAAGCCATTGCCTTTTTTCCTCTTACTGTTGCTGAGAAAGCACTCTATTACATATCCTAAAAAGACAAAAAAGATTGCATTGCAGCTTCGTGAATCTGCTCAGTGACGCATGTAACTCAGGCTGACTGGCGCCGAGATGGATTCAATGACTAAAGCGGAATAACCCTGGGAGTGGAAATCCCTCAGCACTAGTTAACTGAAATGTAAAGGAAATAATGGCAAATTGGCTGTCTGGAACCGAGCATAAAGGAGAACCCCTGAAATAATTGAATGCCATGACTTTGGAAGGAGAAACTTCTTATAGATTGCTTCCTTCAGATAACCTTAGACTCAGGGGTTTTCGTTGTTGTTCACTTAACATAACTGACTGTTATTGAATGATAAGTTCTCAGGGGAAAATAGCATGCCGAAATGGATTATATCGTGAATTTAGTCTGGTGAAAAGTCTTTCTTCTGAAATTCAAAGTGGTATTTGCCATGGATAGTAGAGAAGCTTGCCACGCAGGGGAGCATCGACCTAAGGCTCAGAAGCCTGGCTTCTGATCCTGCAGTCACAGTAGTGACAACAAGAGCTACTGCCCAGTGACCCTGGGGTAGCCTGTCTTACACTTCACAGTCACCTTGTGAGACTGGTGTATAGCCCCTATTCCACATAAAAGGCAACTAAATTAACTTGCCCAAGTACGAGCAGAGCCAGGTTTCATACCCAGGTTTGTTTCATTCCAGTGGGTTTACTTAACTGTTCTACACTTCCTTAGATTGTGGGAAATTTTCTCCCCCCCCCCCAGTGGGCCTAGATTTCTTAATTCAGTGAGCCAGAGCCTTGTCTAGTGGTAATGATCCATGAGTTCTTGGGATACTGAGAACTAGCTTTGGGTTATTAATGACCACTTATACAGTACAGCCCATCCATTTTTAAACACGCCCCTACTTCTTCAGTGTACTAATTATACCCTGGGAACTGACTTGCTCTTATAAACCGTATTAATTTCTCCATTGGAGGACTGTCCTCTTTGCTGTGGCTTGAATGTGTCGTCTCCTTTATGAAGTAATTAGGCCGTGAGAGCTCTTCCTTTATGAATGAAATTAAGATCCTTAAAATAATAAAAGGCTTCTGGCAGGATTCAGCTCACCTGTCCTTCCACCTTCTGCCAACTCAGAACACAGCATTCCTCTCCACCATTGGACATAGCAACAAAGTGCCATCTTGGAAGTACAGACTGAGCCCTCACCAAACACCAAACCTGCTGGCACCTTGATCTTGGACTTTCAGCCTCTGAACCTGAAAAATAAATTGTTTTTTATAAATCACCCATACTCAGTGATTTTATTATAACAATACAAACAAACAAAAACTCTTTTCGATGGTCTTCCGGCAGCAAGACAGCTTTATTCAGTCAATGCAGAAGATTTTCCAAAAGCCACTTATAGAGATTCTTGACCCATTGCATCTCATCTAATTTTTCTCCAGTCATCCTTTGCATAACATTTAATAATTGGTGTTGTTTGGGGAAAGTTACCGAGAGTTTAAGTCTTTGTTCCTCCATAAGACAGGGGTTAAGATAATTAAATGGAAGGACAGCTGTAAATGGAAGGTCCTCAATAAACATGCCTCATTACTCGATTTATTGTTGTGTCTATTACTGATGCTGCCTTTATTTTCTATAAATGCTCTGTTTGTGTCTTATAAGCCCATTAGTGCCTGCTCCTATACTGGCCATTTGCTCTCTAAGGAGAGAGTCATCCTCTCTATGGTTCACCTGGGATGGAATTGCCTTTGACCACTAGCCTTCCCTATCTCACTCTCCAACAGACTTTGTTCCAGGACTGTCCAGTTCCCCAATAAGAGCCAATTAGGCTCCTTCTACCTGGTTTAGAATTGCCAAACCATGTTGTGATGATGCATATTTTGCCAAACGCCTTTCTCTCTTCTATCTCAATTAGTTTTTAGAACAATTAGGAGAGGCTCATTTTCATATTCTGTCTCATCACCATATACTATCTAGCTCTGTGTCATATATTGGCTACATAAGTATTCTTTGGTTAATGAAAAATGTGAAAAGCAGTAAGTAACCCTGTCAAGTTTTTTAGTTTTTAGTTTTGTTTTTTGTCTTTTTGTGTGCTTGTTTTCCAGGTAGTCAGGGAATAAAGGAATACCTCAGAACTTGGGGGAAAGTCAGTTCTAGAAATTATAATTCAAGATGAACAGAAAGAAGAACCAGAGGGTGCAAAGGCTTATCCTTTTAACAGAATCATTAAGCCAAAGCAGTTACAGTTATAACTGCAGGATCCAAACATGTTCACTTGAAGCTCTAATTTAGAAGAGGAGAGCCTACCGCCAAAGCTTTTGCTTTGTTTCTAATTACTTTTCCCATTTGTTTGGTGATAGATCGGAGGAAAATACTTGCTAAGCATTTCTGGTACCAAATAATTAAGTTTCCATTGTTTAGAGTCACACATCACCCTGCATACCTCTTTGCACTTTATTATGTGATCTCTTGGTTGTTGTTTTAAGCAAACAGATCATCTGGGTAATATGTTGCATACGTTTTTTTAAACTCAGCCAAATCATTATTCCCTGCTGTTTAAAGCAAATAGAAAAAAAGTGTATGTAATCCATTCGGGAGAAGAAAAGAGAAATTTATCGGGTGACTTGACGGGGATAAGAGAGTGATGGCCAAGCTAAACCTAGACTTCCGTAGTCACACAATGAATCAGTTCCAGGGCACAAAATGCTCAACCTTAGAACTGTCTGAGAGAAATGCTTGTAAAACATCATTTTGAATGACATTTTTTGTATTCAATAGAACTGCAAGGTTTTATTTTTTAACTTTTTTCTTAAGAGTTCAAAAACAAGCTAGGCCCAGAGGCTTATGCCTGTATTCTCACCCCTTCGGAAGGCTGAGGCAGGAAAATTGCTTGAGCCCAGGAGTTCAAGACAAACCTAGACAACATGGCAAGACCACATCTCTCCAAAAAATAAATTGACAAATGAGCTGGGCATCGTGGCACACACCAGTCGCCACCGCGATCATGGAGGCTGAGGCAGGAGGGTCGCTTGAGCCTAGGAGTTTGAGGCTGCAGTGAGCTATGATCATACCATTGCACTTCACTCTGGACGACAGACCAAGACTCCTTCTCTTAACAAAAAAAAAAAAAGAGTAAATAATAAATAACTAGGTTGTAGTCGATGTTTATTTTCAAAACAGATGACTTTCATTTGAGAAATATCATCCTAAAAATTAATGTGAACATTGGCTTCAAATTCTAACTAAACATGTATTACCTTACATAAAATCTTTGCCCCAAATTGTGAGATTTGGATAAATTATAATTCTCTTCTAAAAGTGCAGTAATTTATTTAGTACTTCACAACAAAAGACCATATGGAACTTAGAGTTTCTTAATTCCTTAAGTATCTGGTGGCTAGATTAAACCATGAAGATAGCTGGGCTCAACTAACATCAATGCTAGAAACAGCGCCTCCTTCAGAAAGGCACTGGCGAGCCCCTGGGGAAGGTTTTCAATGACAACATAAAGTGTTTAAAATCTAAGAACTAAGAAGGACCATGGAGATGATCCCATAAAAGTTCTTGTCTCACATGAGGAAAATAGTAAAGAGAAGACATGCTGCCCACAGAACATGATATAGAAAGATCCTTGGCTTTTCGTTGTGATGTCGCTCGTTTTTGGTTTTTGTTTTTTGTTTGTTTGGTTTGGTTTGGTTTTTGGAGCTTTTGTTCTGCCCTGTTCACAAGGAGAAGTAGGAGGTGTATGGTGGGTCTCCAAGAATCAAATTTCAAGTCTTACTAGACTACAACTCTCCAAGTACCAAACAGCATCTCCCTCTCCCTGCAAAGCCCATGGATATGCTCTTTATGTTGCCTCAATGGGTTCTAATCGATCTAAACTTAACCATATGCCAACTTCTGATCATCAATGTAGAGCTTTTCCTCGTTTGTAGACGACAACTTCTTTATTAAACTTTTGGCAAGAAAATGCCAGGCTGTGGATTTAACTGAAGAATGGAGCAGTGCTCAAACCAAAATGAATTTCACACCTTTCCAGGCCACATTCAGATTCCCCTCTGAAAACTATCATCTCTGCTTAGAGCTTCAGTTTGGCATTTTCAACGGAAAACCATATTCTTGGGTGTCTCGATATCGTTAGTAATCAGATTTATTCCTTTAACAGCGATCACTGAAACATTTAAAGCATATTTCCTGTTGGTCATTTTGGGAGGAATTACTTACACATTTCATCAACAATTATTTTTGCGTGTTCCCTGCTCTCAAGGTACTATGTAGAATTCAATAACATATAAATGTTGAATCTGATAATAATATTTAACAACTACTTCTTACCTTAGCTAGACGGTTTTGACCACCTAAAACCAAACACAACCTACTAACATTTGTTTCATACTGACCGCGTACCTGGCACTGTTCTAAGTTGCAGGGAAATAATGACGAATGAGACGCAGGCCTTTGAAAACAAGGCTTTTGAAGAACTTGGTTTGAGAGAAAGGCAGGTAAGCAAAGATTACAGGAAATCCGGCAGATGCGATGATGGGGCGCTTGAGGCAACACAGAGGAGAAAACATGGTAGTCTGCCTGCTCTGCAGTTGTGAGCATTCGGTGAATTTCTTCCTCTCAGTGAAAAGCTGCTTTAGGCTAGAAAACGTGTCCTCCTTGTGAAGCCTGGAAAACAGGCTGCTACGGGGAAAGAGCTCCCACACTGAGCCAAAGGATACCCGGTCAGAAGTCTGGACCCGGCACTTGCTAGAATCGCGACTCAGGTGGGTTGCAGAAACCTAACCGGCCTCGCCTTCTCGTCGGCGTTTGGGGCTTCGCTGGGCCTTTATGAGACACACGGGTCGCTCACAGCCCCCGTCGGCGTCGCGGTTCTCGAGCTGCCCTTCCAAGGGGCCTTGGCGACGGCGCGGGCGGGGTCGCCGCGCCGGGACGGGCCCGGGCGGGGCGGCCGCA
>NW_007190604.1:9720-17065 GCF_000164805.1 Carlito syrichta
GCCCGTCCAGCCTCCCAGGCGGCCGAGAAGCCCTCACCAGAGCGGACGTGTTCCGGCCCCCAGGCCGGGTGGCCAGCCCACCCCTGATCCTTTCGGAGGCATCACGGGCGATCCCAACCCCAGGCTAGGGAAGAAGGCAAAGCGGCCGGCTCCAGGCCCGAGGCTGTCAGTTCGGGCTGCGATGATGCAGAGGAGTCTTGGGACAAGCTTCCGATGGGTGAGGTGGACCTGCAAAGGGTGACGGCTCGTTCCAGGTGCATTTGAACCCCAGTGGAGCCGGACCCGGCACACGAGCAGGAAGGAGCCGCTAGAAACACGGAAGAGTTATCGTCTGGGTGACCCTTCTGAACAAAAGTCTCTTTGGAGACGGTATTCTGTTCTGGAAAACCCAGGGACAATCAAAGTGGGAGACCCTCGGTGTCTGCTGGGACACTGATGGGAACTGTATGTGCTGGAATATCAGAGGCCTTTTTAAAACTTCAGTCTTTGAAGCACAGTGTTTCGGAACTGACATCTCAGCATTTTCCTTGGATGTGTGATCTTCAAGCTTTGTCTCTTTCCGACTTCCTTGTGCCTCAACGCTTCAAGTGTCCAAGGGTACCAGCAAAGAAATATAATCCTGATGATTTAGGAGGACTTCAGCAAGTCACTTGAAGGACAAGATAGAATTCTGAGAACACCCTGTTTAACTCTGATTAGGAAATCATTATTTCTCCTGCTTCTCCATTTATCTACCAAGAGGACTAACCTCCATTCTCTCTCTACCACTTCTCAGGGGAAGAGAAGAGAAAGAGGAAGACTGGGTGAGCGAGAAGAATGTTCTGGAATGTTGTGTTGCTCCCGTGCATTTGGGCTTGCGATGAAAATTAAATAGCTCCCCAGATCAGACTTCACTTTTCTCCTCAAACTCCGGGATAGCTTTTGAAAGGGCACAAGGAACCCGACCTCCTGGAAGCACTTCAGATACTAATTTTTCCTAGATCTTCTTGGGTCTGGCACTATTGCTTCTCAGCATTTGATTTCCTGAAAGTGCCCAGCTGGGTGTTTGTGCAGTCACAGAGGCCTCCGGGATCCCTGCCAGTCCCCTCAACTCATGACTGGGTGTTCTGTCTCCAATTCAGGGTGAAACAGTTCTGCAGTCTGTGGAGGAGAAGAAAAGTGACTGTGTGATGTGAAATAGACCACTAAAAACTTTTGAAAGGAGAACAGGAAAGCATATGTCAGTTTGTTTAGACCCAATATCTAATTATTTTTTACTGATCAAATGATACAACTCTAAAATCTGATAATTGCCATTTTGTTCTTTGATTGTATTGGGAAGTTTAATAATTCATAGAAAATATTTCAAAAACTGTAAATAAATGGAAGCTACTTTAACTAAAAAAATTATTTAGCATCTCATTTGTAAATGGGAGTAGGAGTTGCTAACTCATAGGATTGGGGGAAATAAATTGAGTTAGTTGATATAAAATAACTGACACGTGCTCAATAAACTGTATCCACCATCGTTAGGATTGCTCTATGTCCGTTCTTGAGTCTACATGTATCATGTATCCTTTTTCTTTATTTAACATGGTCATTCCTGAGAAGACAGAGGCTAGACATTTTTCTTTACATTTGAGTCACACATCTTGACTTTCAGGGAAATACACTTAGTGTGTGGTGCAGCACTGTGTGCACTTTAAGAGAACTTCCAAGCCTGGTCATTGAATTCTCTATAGCACAGAACAATGGCCAGACAAGTGCCCATTTCAGGAATATGCATCGCCTTCAGGAAGTTAAACACAACCACAGTTACTCATCCTGTCAGAGCAGCTTCACCAAAGTCAGCATGGCTACCGAGAGGGCAAAATTGTCCCTCTTGATATACTTATAACTTTCTCCTGGGACACACGTTCATTAGCTATAAACAATTGCTCCATTTAATTTATCTTTCTGGGAACTGGATAAAAAAAATTGTGGTCCATATACACTATGGAATATTACGCAGCCATAGAGAAGGGCAAAATTATGAACTTCACAGCAAACTGGATGGACTTAGAGTCTATAATACTGAGTGGTCTATCACAGAAACAAGGAACTGAGTGTCACATGTTCTCACTCATAAGTCGACTTTGAACAATTATCATAATACTATAAGAAAAGGATTGTCAGTAATGGTAAATTGCTGGTGAGGAAGGCAGGATTGGCAGTAGTGGGATTCTTCTGGGAGAGGCGAGGCACCCCTCATCCACAAGGGTACTTGCATAAAGAACATCTGTATGCCTAACACTGAGTTGCAGCCCACATCTTTAAAATAATTTTTTTTAGCCAGGCTCGGTGGCTCAGCCTGTAATCCCGCGCCTTTGGGAGGCTGAGGTGAGTGGATTGCCTGAGCCCGCAGGTTCGAGACCCGCCTGGGCAGCGAGACCTCATCTCTACAATAAATCAAAAAATCAGCCGGGCATGGTAGCGCACGCCTGTAATTCCGGCTACTTGGAAGGCTGAGGCGGAAGGATCGCCGGAGCCCAGCAGGTCGAGGCTACGATGGCCGGAAGCGGCCACTGCACTCCAGTCTGGGCGACAGAGTGAGACTCCAACTCAAAGATAATAATAATAATAATAATAATTTTTTTTAATGTACCTTTCCTTGAAGGTTGTATAAGATACCATAAATTCTCAGGCTACTTCTATTCCCATTATTTATACTTTGATCTATGCTTGAAAATATTCACTTTCCCTTCATTTACAATAAGATTTGAACACTTCATTTCTGGTTAATATGGAGCACCAGTCTCCAGACTGATGCTTACGTTGTATATCTATAGGTGGGGAACATGTGCAGGCTTGTTGCATAGGTACATTGTGTCATGGTGAGGTTCTGGCTTCTTTGAAGCGTCACCCAGGTGATGAGCATGGTCCCAGTGGGTGGTCTTCCAATATGTTTTCTCCCCTCCCCCCTCCTCTGCTAGCAGTCCTCAGCGTCTGAGGTCCCCATTATGTGCTTAGGATTTATTTCCCACAGTTGAGTAGGAACATGTTGAATTCAGTTTTCTGCTTCTGTGGAAATTCTCTTAGAATGATGGCCTCCAGCTGTATCCATGTGACTGCAAATGACATGATTTCTTTTTTTTTTTTTTTGAGTTGGAGTCTCACTCGCTCACCCAGGATGGAGTGCAGTAGCACTCTCACTGCCACCCTAGTATCGGCCTGTGGGGCTCCAGCGATCCTTCCGCCTCAGCCTTCCAAGTAGCTGGAATACAGGCATGCTCTAACACACCCACCCAGCTAATCTGTTGATTTATTGTAGAGATAGGTCTTACCATGTTTCCCTGGCTGGTCTTGAACCCATGGGCTCAGGCAATCCTCTTACCTTGGCCTCCCAAAGTCCTGGGATGACAAGCTTGAGCCACCACACCCGGCTGATGTCATTTTTTATGACTGAATAGTGTTCCATGGTATACATATACCACAATTTCTTTGTCCAGTCCACCATTGATGGGCACTTAGGTTGGTTCCATGCTTTTGCTATTATGAATAATGCTACAATAAACATACAAGTGTGGGTGTCTTTTTGGTGGAACAATGTATGCTCCTTTGGGTATATACTCAGTGGTGAGATTGCTAGGTCGAATGGTAAATCTATTTTTAGCTCCTTGAGAAATTTCCAAACCGTTATCTATAGGGGTTGAACTAGTTTAAATACCCATCACTAATGTATAAGCATTCCCTTTTCTCTGCAACCTCTCTGACATGTTATTTTTTGACTTTTTAACAATGGCTATTCTAACCAGTATGAGATGGTATCTTAGTATGGTTTTGATTTCCAGTTCTTTGATGATTAGAGACGTTGGAAATTTTTTCATATGTTTTTTGGCAGCTTGTATGTCTTCTTGTGAAAAGTGTCTGTTCATGTCCTTTGCCCACCTTTTTAAAATTTTTTTTTATTTTAAAGATTTGGGGTACAACTCAGGGTTAGGTATACAAATGTTCATTATGCAGGTACCCTTGTTGATGAGGTGTGCCCCCCTTTTCCTGGCAATTTCCCACTACTGCCAATCCCTTTCTTCTAGTATTATGATAATTGTCCAAGCTCCACTAATGAGTGAGAACATGTGTTTCTCAATTCTTTGTTTCTGTGATAGATCACTCAGTATTATAGAACTCTAAGTCCACCCAAGTTGCTGCAAAGTTCATAATTTCAACCTTCCTTATGGCTGTGTAATATTCCATCATGTGTATGTACCACATTTTTTTATCCAGTTCTCTTTCGATGGGCAGCACAGTTGGTTCCATGTTTTTGCTATTGTGAATAAAGCTGCAGTGAACGTGCGTGTGCAGGTATCTTTTCCATAGAGTGATCTTAGTTCCTCTGGGTATATTCCCAGAAGGGGGATTGAAGGGTCATATGGAAGGTCAATTTTAGATATTTTAGGAATTGCCAAACTTTTCCAGAGAGGTTGAACTAGTTTATACTCCCACCAACAGTCTGGAAGTGTTCCCTTTGCCCTTCCTCCTCTCAAGTTATTGATGATTTGCTCACTTTTTAATGGGCTTTTTCCCAGTCGATTCATTTAAGTTACTTACAGATTCTGAATATTAGACCCTTGTCAGATACATAGTTTATAAATATTTTCTCCCATTCTGTGGATTGTCTCTGTGTTCTATTCGTTTCTTTTGCTGAGCAAAAGATTTTTAACTTGATAAAATCTCACTTGTCAATATTAATTTTCACTTTCTTTGCTTTTGAGGACTTGGTCATGAATTTATTGTCTCAGCTGACGTCCAGGACAGTGTTTCCTACTAAGATTTTTATAGGTTGGGGGATTCCATTTAAGTCTTTAATTCCGTTTGAGTTAATGTTTGTGTGTGGTGATAGGTAAGAGTCCAGCTTCATCCTTATGCATATGGTTTGCCAGTTTTTCCAGCGCCATTTGTTGAATAGGGTTTCCTTTCCCCAATGTTTGTTTTGGGCAACTTTGTCAAAGATGAGCTGGTTACAGGTCAGTGGTTTTATACAGTGGTTTTATTTCTGGGTCCTCAATTCTGTTTCATGGGGGTGTGTGTCTATTTCTGTACAAGTACCATGCTGTTGTGGTTACTGTCGCCTTGTAGTAAAGTTTGAAATCTGGCAGCGTGATGTCTCTAGGTTTGTCACAGTTGTCACTTATTATTTTGAGAAAGGCTCCTTCGATGCCTCGATAGTTGAGAATGTTTATTATAAAAGGATGTTGGATTTTATAAAATGCTTTTTCTGCATCTATACTTTCGATGGGGTTAGTACCAGCTCCTCCTTGTACATCTGGTGGAATTTAGCTGTGAATTCATCTGGTGCAGAAAATGTTTTAGTAGGCAGGTTTATTATTACTGAATCAATTTTGTGACTTGTTATTGGTCAGCTCAATCTTGGGATGTTGTGTGTTTCCAGGAACTTATTAACTTCCTCTACTTGTTCTACTTTATACACATACAGATGTTTATAATAATCATTGATCATCTTTTGTATTTCCTCGGGATCAGTTGTAACATTGCCTTTTTGTTTTAGATTATGTTTATTCTAATTGTGACTTTCTTTTTTTTAATTTAATCTGGTCAGGGAGTCTGTGAATCTTCTTTATCCTTTCAAAGAGCCAAATTTTAAACTCATTGATCCTTTGTATGTTTTTCTTTTCTTTTTTTTTTTTTTTTTTTTTTTTTGGTCTCAATTCCATTTAGTTCTGCTCTTACTGGTTATTTCTTTCCTTCTGCTCTCTTTTGGTTTAGTTTTCTCTTGTTTTTCCAATTTCCTTCCGTGTGACATTAGACTGTTTATTTGAGATCTATTTTCTTGAGGTAGTATGTAATCCTATAAACTTCCCTCTCAGCACTTATTCAAGGTATCCCAGAGGTTTTGCTATGTTGTGTCTTTATTTTCATCTGTTTCTAAGAAGTTTTTTATTTCTGTTTTGATTTCGTTGTTAACTCAAAAATCATTTGGGAGCATGTTGTTCAATTTCCATGTATTTGCATGTTTTTGAAGGTTCCTCTTGATGCTAATATCTATTTTTAATCTTCTAATCTTCTGGGGTCCTGGAAGATGCTAGGTATTATTTTGACTTTTTAGAACTTACTCAGGCTTGATTTATGACTATGTGATTGATCTTAGATTAAGTTCCACATGTGGATGAAAAGAATGAGCATGGAGGCGACTCCGCAAAAAACAATTACTTTTTAGAGGGTGAGCCCCTTGTAGTACACTTGGAATTTGTTTCTCTGCGTCAAATGATCGACCGAAGTTTTTTATCTGGAAGTTTTAAGAAGGTTGTGTCACAATCGCAGAAAGAAACATCCCAAGTTGTGGCAAACAGGTGGCTGGTTCACCATGACCACACACCTACCCACACCATGCTGAGTGTTCAGCAGTTTGGGGCCAAAAATGGCATGATCCCTATTCACCTGATCTCACCCCAAATGACTTTTCTTTTTGTTTCCCCAGATTTTGATAGGTCTCTCTTGGTAGGTAGTCTGTTCCTTCTCTCTAGCTGCCTTCAAGATTTTAAAACTTTCCTTTCATGCTGACCTTGGCAAGATTACGTGCTTTGGGGATGGTTGTCTCATAAAGTACCACACAGGAGTTCTCTGAATTTCTTGTATCTGCGTGGCAGCTTCTCTACAATATGAGAGGCTGGCTTGTATAATGTCTTGAAAAGCTTGCTCCAGGTTATTCTCATTTCCCCTCAGGAATGCCAGTCAAATGTACATGTGTTCTCTTTACATAATCCCATAATCTTCAAAGGCTTTGTGTTCATTTTTTAAAATTAGCTTTTCTTTACTTTTATCTGACTGAGTTAATTCAAAGGATTGATCTTCAAGCTCTGAAATTCTTTATTCCACCTGGTAAAGTCTGCTATTAAGGCTTGCCAATGTATTTTGAAGTTCCTGAAGCAAATTATTCATCTCCAGGAGTTCAGTTTGGTTCTTTCTTAGGAAGACCAAGTTGGCTTTTATTTCCTGGACTGTTTTTTTGGCCTGCTTGATTTGGGTACCCACGTTCTGTTGGATCTCACTGAATCTCTTTGCCATCCATATCCTGAATTCTACATCTGTCATTAGGGACCATGCATCCTGATTGTGCTCCACTGCTTGGAAGCTGGCAGGATCCTCTGAGGGTGTTCAGTTTGGGGGATTGTCAGGGTTCTTGTGCTAATTCCTTCTCATCTGTGGGAGCAGACTCTTCTCTTTTTATTTGTATCTATTTTTATTTTTTAAGTCACTGTCATGGGTATGGGGGCTTTGTAATATTTTCTTCTTCCTTCCCGCTCCCCACTTGTGGATATATCTGTGATGTCTGCTGTGTATGGTCTTTTTTTTTTTTTTTTTTTTGAGT
>NW_007190604.1:17085-20394 GCF_000164805.1 Carlito syrichta
TTCCAAGTAGCTGGAACTACAAGCACGCACTACCACGCCCAGCTAATTTTTTGATTTATTGTAGAGATGAGGTCTCGCCAAGTTGCCCAGGCGGATCTCGAATCTGCAGGCTCAGGCAATCCACTCACCTCAGCCTCCCAAAGCGCTGGGATTACAGGCTGAGCCACGGAGCCCAGCTTGTGTATGGTCTATTGGCTTCTTTTAATGCCTCAATTGACACCCCCCCCCCATTCTTTCCCTGACCCACAGGCTGCAGGGGTAAAAGTAGTGGTAGCTGCATTTAGGATGGTCCCAAACTCTAGAGGCCATGTCCTCAGGGAAATGCTGAGCCACAGCTGTATTGCTCAGGCAGGGCCAGGTGGCTGCTTGCTGCCAAGAGGTCCTGCCTGGGAGTGAGCTGTGGGGCAAGTATCTGGGCGCCAGACCTGGGGGCCTACAGAAGTGGCCCATCTCTTTGCTTCTTTCCTGGCCCACAGGTGGCAGGTATAGAGGGGATGATGTTAGCCAGGAGCTCTGGAGGAGACCTCCCACTCGCCTCCTTCTTGGCCTGCATGTGGGAGGGGCAGAGGCTGCAGCATCGGCAGGCAGCTGGGAAGGGCCCGCTGGCTTGGCAGCTCCAAGGTGATCACGCAGGGCTGGGGAGGCCACTTTCCATCACGAGGAGGACCTGAGTCTCCCTTCACCAGCAGTCAGTCGGAGCTCCACCTGGCCAGGAGTCACAGAGCCTTTCTCTGCCCACGTGTGGGGAGGGCCATGGCAGCAGCCGGCAGGAGCTGGAGGAGACCCAGCCAGCATGGCACCGTGGAAGGGATCTGGTTAGGGCAACGCCTTTCCACCCACGCAAGGCCCGTTCTTCCTCTCAGTCCCACAGCAGTGGTCCTATCTGGGAGTTGGAGCGGTGCTCTGCCTCCTAGCTTCCATCTTGCCCTGTGGGAAGGGTCAGACAGTGGTCGCGGGGGCTGAGGGTGGCCTCTCCTCCCTTCTCCAGCAAACCCGTGGCCTCCTGGGATCAGGCCATGATGCCAGTCCACAGCTGCATTTGGGGCAGGTGCAACAAGAGCACAGCCTTGGAAATGGGAGACATCCCTCGGTAGTGGTCCGGCCACGGAGGGGCACACCCGCAGGGTGCAGGCTGCAGCTGCAGAATCCATCCTGAGGGGTCCTTCCCTGGAGGGGTGGCGGCCGTGGGTGCTGGATCTCACAGGAACAGGAGCCTCTCGGACTCCACGGGGACCTGAGAAGCGCCTCTCACCAGACTCTGGGTGGCTTCCTGTCTTCGCCAGAGTGGGGGTGGGCACAAGGGGGTCTGCAGCGGTCCCTGGGAGGGGTGTGAAACTCTCCCAGTCACCCACCCCTCCCCTTCTAGGAAGTTCTCTCCCAGTTTCACTCCAGCGCTGGGTCCACAGTTGGCTGGGCTCGGTCCCCTTTGGTGCCAGACAACTCTCTGATGGATTTCAGTATGGTCTTAACAGACGGACACCTGAAGAGTCAGTGTTTACTTGCCATGCCAGACCCTCTTGTGAGAAGGGTGCTCACTAGAAGCTTCTGGTCAACCATCTTGATCCCTCCCCTTGTGCTGATGACTGAACACCATGATTCCACATGATCAAAGTGGACAGTCACAGCAAACGCAAGTGGTTTCATCAGAGGCCAGGTGTCTGTGCGGACCCTGCACCACACTGGGTGTGCAGCTTGAGTGGAGATGCTTGGGGTCTGTTGGTTGAATCTTGAGGTCTGTTGGTTGAATCCCTGGAGCATTTTCATGAGTGGTTTGTCAGTGAAGGCCTGATCGAAGTATACAAGAACTTTCTATTGACGCTTTATAAACGAATGTCTATTATAGGAAGGAAAATTCTGTTCTTTGTATATTTAATACTTGGTGTGTGTGTGTGTTTAAAAGTAGCTGTTTACAAATTCTCCAAAACAATGCCTTTTGGGTATTATTTAGTGAAACAAAATTCTAATGGCAGACACAAGTTGACTTTTATGGAGCGGGAAAAAAAACACCAATAAAATTTGGGTCCCCTCTTGTCTCACCTCCACCGTGACCCCAATCATGGAGTAAGGATTCTGCTGTGAACACGCACCCTGCAGTCAGGCAGCCAGATTCCCACTTGAGACTGCTGCTTACTAGCTCTGAGATCTTGGACAGATTTTTAACACCGCTCTGCCTCAATTTTCTCATCGTTAAATGGTGACTATCTCATAGGACTGTTGTGAAGATTAAAGATTAAGAGAATTAATGAGGTGGAATGTATGTATATGTTTTCATCAGTGGGAGATGGTACCCTTTTTTTCAGTATGCCTTGTTTCCAACACACAAGCTGTGAGCTCCACCTTTCAGCGGGCGCTTTGTTTCCACTGGGCATTCGTGCACTACTGATGCTTTGTAGAGCTCAGACTTTCTTTTTTCCTTTTTATTTATTTATTTTTTTAGTAGGAATCTCACTTTGTTGCCCAGGCTGGAGTGCAGTGGTACACTCACGGTCACTGCAGTCTCGACCCGCTGGTCTCAGGTGATCCTTCCACCTCAGTCTTCCAAGTAGCTGGAACCACAGGCATGCACTACTGCACCCAGCTAATTTTTTTATTTTTTTTTTTGGTAGAGATGAGGCCTTGCCGAGTTCCTCAGGCTGGTCTCGAACCCCTGGACTCAAGCAATCCTCTCGCCTCCACCTCTCAAACTGCTGGGATTACAGGCATGAGCTACCACAGCTGGCCTCAGACACTCTCAGTTATGAAATCTGTATAAATCTAACATTATGAAAAAGATAATTTAAGATCATACATAAGACATTTTTTATAACAAGAGTATATTAATACAGGTTTATTTTTAAAGCATTTAGAAGTATGAAAGGCTATATTAAAAAAAAAGAAAAACATCTAGAATCACACCAGAGATGACTGTTAAGAAGAAAGTGATTTTTGCATTCCAGTATTAAAATACATTAGCAAATTATGTTTTATGAGTACTATGATTTTTTTTAAAAAAAACTATTACACATTAAGAATTACAAAGATCATAATCTGATCTGTATAGAATAGTTTTAATATCATATGTACATTCTAGAAAAGAGTTTTATGAAAAAAAAATTCCAGCTAGGGAAGGTTTTTTTTTAAAGGGCAGCCAAGACAGTTGGCATTTTCTGAATATTTCTGTTACTGTGGGCTGGTGTCTACTGTTGCATTGTTTAAGCATCAAAAACAAAAAGAGGTAAGAGGACATACATAAAGAATAGGAGATTGAACAAACAGAAGTAAAACCAATCCCTTTACCCCTGAATAACAGAATTAAAGAAGACGGTGATG
>NW_007190605.1:0-1092 GCF_000164805.1 Carlito syrichta
CTTGTATTATAGTAATTCCTATTATGAGTCCTTCTAGTAAACATCTACTGTGAGCACAGCACTCTCCTGATGTTTGACAAACATCACCTCAGTCTTCTCATCAAGTCTGTGAGGGGGGCGTAGTTATTGCCATTTGACAGGTGAGTCAACTGAGGTTTAGGGAGGGGCCCCATGTCACAGCCCCTTTAAGGAGCGATGCTGTGACTGGGACCCAAGTGTGAGTCACACTGACCTTGTGCTTGTCCCTCACTCCATACAGCTGTCAATGCAGAAAATAGGCTGGTTCTTGATGAATCCGGTGTCTGAGAGATGCTTTGGTTCTTTTGTTTTTCAGCTTTGCCCTGACTTGAGCTCAGGCCCTGCTCCTGGGGATGGGCTTGTCCCAGGAGAGAGGGGGCCAGGGTGGACCACTATCTCAGATGTTGCCTAAGTTCCATCCAGGCAGGTGAGTCTCATGGCGCTCGCTCTCTCTCTCTCTCTCCCCCCTTTCTTTTTCTCTTTCTCTCTCTCTCTCTCTCTCTCTCTCTCTCTCTCGTTCTTTCCATCTTTCAAGTTGGAGGTCTTACTCTGTCTCCCAGGCTGGAATGCAGTGGCACGGTCATGGCTCACAGCAGCA
Source organism: Carlito syrichta (assembly GCF_000164805.1). Classification (NCBI taxonomy): domain Eukaryota; kingdom Metazoa; phylum Chordata; class Mammalia; order Primates; family Tarsiidae; genus Carlito; species Carlito syrichta. Next base: position 617 of record NW_007190605.1, read on the forward strand.
TCTACCTTGTGGGCTCAGGTGATCCCTCTGCCTCGGCCTCCCCAATAGTTGGGTCTACAGGTGAGCACCACCATACCTGGCTAATTTTTAAATTTTTTGTAGAGATGAGGTCTTGCCATTTTGCCCAGGTTGGTCTGGAACTCCTGAGCTCAACCATTCCTCCCACCTCAGCCTTCCAAAGTGCTGGTATTACAAGCATGAGCCACCAACCAGCCCAAGTTTCTAGTTTCTAACAAGCCTCGGGTGATGCGGCTGAGGTCTGCCTGCTGCACTTCCCAGAAGGCTGTGGAGTTGGGAGTTGGGAGTTGGGAGGAGCTGGCAGAGGAGGAAAATGGAGGAGACTGAGGTCGGGATGGCTGTACTAAAGAGTCTTTGGGGGACAGCGACTTGTCTTCACTTCATTTATCTCTGTTAGGCTCCCTTTGCCTTTCTCTTCTATGCATGTAAATTGCCGTTAGTAAACTTCTCAGCACCTC
>NW_007190606.1:0-1735 GCF_000164805.1 Carlito syrichta
CGCCACACTGCTTTCCACAGAGGTTGCACTAGCTTACACTCCCACCAGCAGTGTAGAAGTGTTCCCTTTTCACCACACCCTCTCCAGCAGCTGTTATTTTTTGAGTTGTTGATAATTGCCATTCTGACTGGAGTTAGGTGGTATCTCAGTGTGGTTTTGATTTGCATCTCCCTGATGATTAGTGAGGTTGAGCATTTCTTCATGTGTTTGTTGGCTTCTCGAATGTCTTCTTTTGTGAAGTGTCTGTTCATATCTTTTGCCCATTTTATAATGGAGTTGTTTGTTTTCTTCTTTTCAGTACGTTTCAGTTCCTTGTAGATCCAGGATGTTAAGCCTCTGTCAGACCTAGAGTTGGCAAAGACTTTTTCCCAGTCTGTAGGCTGTCTTCCTGCTCTCTTGATGGTTTCTTTGGCTTTGCAGAAGCTTGTCAGTTTAATAAGGTCCCATTTGGGACAAATGGCACTTTCCGCTTTCTAACATCAACATTGTGTTTCTTTGAGCCCAAATCTTCCTCCTTCACTTGAGTCATCAGAGTCAGCGAATGACAATGTACTTATGTTTCAAAGCACACACGTGGAAACAGCACCTGGTTGTCCTTGCTGTAAAATTTGTGATTTATAGATTGCCAAGCCCCAGAAAGAAGGATCATAGAGATTTACATAATAGATAGTAATAAATAAATGAACAATCTAAGCAGTTTGTCCAAAATGTAGAGAAAGTGAGATCTTCAGCACATGTTTGCATGTACAGTGGGGCAACCACGTTCCTAACCTCTGTTCACGTGCGATGCTTTCATTCCTCCTTTTAAACATTTTGATTAACTCTGCCAAAACCCTGAAGGCACTAATATGTTTCTATATGATTTCTTCCTTCCAGGTAGAACCACCTTGTCCCTCTGTGAAGTTTCTTTCTGCGTGCACTTTCTGTGGAACCACCACTTTTTACAAAACTATGGTAAACATGGTGGGCCTCAGGGGCAGGCAGATACAGTGCCTGGAATGAAGGATGCACTCAAAAATGAGGATGAGGCCAGAGACCTCCCGAGGCTGCCTCGTTATCTAAATGGGCCACATGATTTTGTTGTTCATAAAATTTTAACTTAAAAACATTGAATTTTTCAAAAGGTACCATGAATTATTATCCCCTCCAAAAGCTTATAAATTGCCATTTTAGAAATAACCATTTCCAAATGCTAGCAAGATCTGAACCTGGCAAGGCTGTGAGCCTTAATTGACTTAGGCTTAGTTGGTGGATGCCAAGCAATTAAAGAACGAAGACACCATGATGAATATTGCCTGACCTTCTGTCACCAGCATACAACATCCAAATGGACTTCCACTTACTCCTAGCAACAGCCCAGGTTCTTGACAGGATGGTGCCTGATTCTGAGTGGCAGGACTTCCCAGCATCCCTGGGCCCCTGTGCTTCAGCCTCCTGGCCAGAGTGTGACAGGTACTATGCTTCTCGGCCATGAGCCTGTTTGTTTCTTAGCCATCTCACCCTGATTTAAAGGACACAGATGAGAATGGGTTCCACCAGAGTACCTCATCTAGAGTGCAGGAAAGGGATGGACAACCACTATTCTCCATGATGACATGAAGAAGTGTTGAAGAAGATGTGCTACTGTGGTCTTATTGTTTTCATCCTTCCCCTAAAACTTCACATGCTGAAGAAGTGGGGACCTTGCTGAGTGATTCATAGAAGTAGAGCCTCTACCTTGGACCATAAACTGGAC
>NW_007190607.1:0-1036 GCF_000164805.1 Carlito syrichta
CCTAAATTCAATTCTCACCATTCCATTCCATTGCTCTCCATTCTATTCAATTTCTTTCCATTCCTCTCCTTTCCCTTCCATCCCATCCTATTCATTCCATTCCATTCCTCTCCTTTCCAGTCCATTGCATTCCATTCCATTTAATGCATTCCATTTCATTCCTCTCAATACCATTCCATTCCTTTCCATGCCATTCCATTCCTTTCCATTCCATTCCATTCCATTCCATGTATTCCTCTCCTCTATATTACATTCTATTGCATTGCATTCCATTCTATTTCAGTTCTCTCCTTTCCATTCCTTTCCATTCTATTTCAATCCATTCCATTCCATTTCATTTCATTACACTCCACTCAATACCTATCCATTCCATTTCATTCCATTCTTTTTCATTCCATTCCATCTCATTCCCTTCATTTCCATTCCAATCCTCTCCATTCCATTTCCTTCCCTTCCATTCCATTCCATTCTATTTCATTCGTCTGCAATCAGTTTGTTCCATTCCATCCGATTTCTCTCCATTCCATTCCATTGCATTCCATTCCATTCCTTTCCATTCCATTCTATTCCACTCAGTTCCATTCCATTCCATTCCATTCCAATCCATTCCATTTCAGTCCTATCCATTCCATTCCTCCATTCCTATCATTCCATTCCATTAAATTCTTTTCATTTCTATTCTATTTGATTCGATTCCATTTCATTACATTTGATTCCTTTCAATTCCATTCCTCTCCATTCCATTCCCCTCCATTCCATTCCATTCCAGTCCTTTCCATTCCATTGCAGTCCTCTGTATTCCATTCCATTCCATTTCATTCCAATCCATTCCATTCCATTCCATTTCATTCCTCGCTGTTAAATTCCATTCCTTTCCATTCCATTCTTCTCCATTCCATTCCATTCAATTCCATTCCAATCCTCTCCATTCAATTCACTTTCATTTCTTTCTTTTTTTCCATTCATTCCATTCCTCTAAACTCCATTCCATTCCCTTCCAATCATTTCTAATCCATTCCATTCCTCTCCATTCCAT
>NW_007190608.1:0-685 GCF_000164805.1 Carlito syrichta
CCTGATGGAAAAGTGCATAGCAGAATTATTTCTCTCTGTCTTTCTAAGTTTTACTTCTTTCTAGATATTTTTTAACTTCTATTTCCTGGTAGACTGGGTAGTCAGCTCTTGTTCCCGAAAGCTGTTTCCCCCTAGGGCTAAGATTAGAAGCTAAATTACCATGATAGTTTTGTTGCCCTGCCCCTAGCCAGGTAGAACGTTTTCTTTTGTTTCGTTAATTACCGAAACTCTGTCTGCTTCAGCCCATGGCCGCCATCTTGGCAAACCTGCATTTCCTTGTTCAAGAGTGTGACAGCTACTATTTGATTTTTAGAGTAGACTTGTTAGGATAAAATATATACATATACACTCATAGCTGCGTAAATCTATGCTTGCTGTTTTGTTTCCTTTTGCTACATTATTCAAGTGTAATAGTTATTATACGATTTATAAAAGAATTAACGATAAGGTATTAGCTTAATAGGATATAGCATAGTATTAAAGTCCAATAACTAGATCATATAAAAATTAAAGTTTAGACATATGAAACATGTGAATTATAGTAAAGTTTTGTAGTTTAAGAATAAGTTTTAACTGAGTTATAAGGCATTATGTTAAATTGTAATAGGTTAATAGTATAACTGACAGTTAAGTCATTTAACTAAACTTATAGATTATAGTATAGTGTTAAGTTGATAATATTAAT
>NW_007190609.1:0-302 GCF_000164805.1 Carlito syrichta
TTTCCCGCTACTGTCAATTCTTTTGTTATAGTATTACGGTAGTTGTTCAAGGTCCACTTATGAGTGAGAACATGTGATACTCAGATCTTTGTTTCTGTGAAAGATCACGCAGTATTATAAGCTCTAATTCTATCCAGGTTGCTGCAAAGTTCATGATTTTGTTCTTCTCTATGGCTGTGTAATATTTCATTGTGTAAATGTATCACATTTTTTTATCCAGTCCTCTTTTGATGGGCAGCACAGTTGTTTCCATGTTCTTGCTATTGTGAACAATGCTGCAATAAACATACATGTGCAGGTAT
>NW_007190610.1:0-664 GCF_000164805.1 Carlito syrichta
CTAAGAAGACAGCATGTTCAACAGAGGCAGAGTCTGAAGTGATGTATCTATAAGTCAAGGAGCACTAAGGACTGTTGGGAAACACCCAAAGCTAGAAGAGGCAAGGGAAGATTATACTCTGCTGACATGTTGATTTGGGATTTCTAGCCTCCAGAACTGTGAGACAATACATTTCTGTTGTTTTCAGTTCCCTGGATCGTGGTGTTTTATTATGGCAGCCCTAGGAAACTAACACATGAATAGCAGGAGCACTACTGGAGGTTGGGAAGACGATGGAAGGATGGGAGGGTGGAGACCCAAAACCCTGAGAATTCTACTTTCAATTGCGTGTTAGACGTCTAAGCTAACACGCAATGTTAGAGTGATGACTAAGCTGATGACATTGCAGAACTGACTGGGCTCATCCTCAGATAAAATAGTCTCATCCATTGCTCCCATCTTACCCTGGTACATGCCACACTGTGTTTTCTAATTTTTTTACTTGAAAAATTTAGTCACAGTAGGCAATAAAAAGGCTGATTCTAAAAAGAGTAGGCCCACATTTACTTGAGCAAAAATAATTTAAAATACCTTAGTGGAAGTCTACCTTTACCGTGAGATTTTAAAGCCCTAAAAGGTGGACAGCTCCCCCTACCACCAAAAACTTATTTTCAAAACCAAAGGA
>NW_007190611.1:0-665 GCF_000164805.1 Carlito syrichta
AGGGAGGGAGGGAGGGAGGGGAAAGGTCAGTGTGGTGGGTGCATTTCCTAGGGTGACACCAAGTCTCCCCAGGGTGAATGCGCGTGACACATCTCCAACCAAAGGCAGGATCTGTGTCCCTTCCCCTGAATCTGGGCTAGTTTGTGATTTGCTTTGACCAAGAAAATGTGGCTGAAGGGACATTCTGGGACTTTGAGCCCAGGCCTGGAGACGCTACAGCTTCTGCTTTTGTCCTCTTGGAATCCCTTGCCCTGCTGCAGGAAGCAGAGCTCTGAATGGAAGACAATGCAGGGAGACCCGGAGCCATGCCCAATTCAATCATGAGACAAATGACTGCTGCAGGTGTTTTAAGCCACTAAGTTTTGGGGTGGCTTGTTACAGCGATATATGAAACCGCCAATAAGCATCACCGGCTGCGGTATAACGAAAATGTTTAGTCCTCAGCTGAAAATGTAGTTTTCCTGTAGACCACAACTTCAAGTCCTTACCAAACAAATCACTCTCATGTAAAGCCTGGATCCTGTGTGGAGAGGGCAGGGGTTTGAGTGTGGTTGCATCATCGTCATAGACTCGCCACGTGACGGTGGCAAGCTACTCTGGCATTCCACATGTCAAAATCCCAGTCTGCAATCCAGCCTCACTCTACTCACTGATCTTTCAGGAAA
>NW_007190612.1:0-672 GCF_000164805.1 Carlito syrichta
TTAAAGCCTGGTGTTGATTTTATAAATACAAGTTATATTTATATTTGTATACGTAATATTTATGCTATGTTTTTATGGATGGATGGATGTATTTATTTATTTTGAGTCGGAGTCTCACTCTGTCGCTCAGGCTGGAGTGCAGTGGCACACTCACAGTCACTGCAGACTTGATCTGCTGGGCTCTGGTGATCCTTCCACCTCAGCCTTCCAAGTAGCCAGAACTACAGGTGCACACTACCACACCCGGCTAATTTTTTTTTATTTATTGTAGAGACAAGGTCTCACCACATGACCCAGGCTGGTCTCGAACCTGCTGGCTCAGGCAATCCACTCGCCTTGGCCTCCCAAAGTGCTGGGATTACAGGCTTAAGCCACCACGCCCAGCCTTTTTATGTATTTATATGTGTGTGTATATATATAATTTATACCAACTGCTGTGCTAAATGCCTGAGATGTATCATCTCAAATGAATAAACCTGAGAGAAGCTGTGTCATTAGCTCTGATGCTCCAGTACGTACCCTGGTTTATCCCTTTCTTTCACTCACCCTGAGCACAGCCATGTATTTGGTGAAAGAGCTTACACTTTAACATCTTACTGAATAGCTCATTTTAATGGGAGAAAAAGCTCGTTCTGACCTCTCATGGGTACTTGAGCACTTACATAAGTGAAG
>NW_007190613.1:0-997 GCF_000164805.1 Carlito syrichta
TCGGCAGGGGTGATGCAAAGAAATGCCACTGGATGGAGGGTACCACATCCTGTGTAGCCGAAACCACAGGTGACACCACTCCCGACTCCAGTGTTTGTGTTCTGGGAAGCGATAAGATCTCGCTTTGTGGCCCAGGATGGTTTTGAACTGGGGTCCAGCGGTTTTCCACCTTGGCCTTCCAAAGCCACAGCCCAATTGTCTGCCAATACACCGTCTTTCAGGAACTCAAGGCCCAGGGCTTTCACTCCTTCCCAAATGATCTCTGTCCACAATGATCCCAACTCCATACACAAATGGATACTCTTCTTTTTTTCCTTTACTCGTTTTTTTTTTGAGTTGGAGTCTCACTCTGTTGCCCAGACTGGAGTGCAGTGGCCACTTCCGGCTACCGCAGCCTCCACCTGCTGGGCTCTGGCGATCCTTCCGCCTCAGCCTTCCAAGTAGCTGGAATTACAGGCATGCGCTACCACGCCCTGCTGATTTTTTGATTTATTGTAGAGATGAGATCTCGCTGCCCAGGCGGGTCTCAAACCCACGGTCTCAGGCAATCCACTCACCTCAGCCTCCGAAAGGCGCGGGATTACAGGCTGAGCCACCGAGCCCGGCTTGGAGTGGTATTTTAAATGATGCAAAATCTGTCTTCTTACCCTTTGCTTGGTTCACCCATAAACTCCTGCATGGGAAATCTCCGATTATGTAAGTAGTGGCTAAACATCTCATATGTACATGTTGTGGTGTCCACTGAGTCCAATATAAACTTAGAATCCCTTTTTCAATCTTTTGTGGAACAGTTACTGTTTAATTTTTTTTTTTTTTTGATATTTCAGCAACTAAACTTTTTTGAGTTTAATTTAATATGGCCTTCCTTCTATTCCACTTTATGGCAAAACTTTAGTATTTTCATGAAATAGGATTTGTAAACAATTTCTTGTCTTAAAAGATTTATTTATTTTCAACTTAAAAGTAGTACCAGATTGGGGTAAATAGTAAATAAATT
>NW_007190614.1:0-7914 GCF_000164805.1 Carlito syrichta
TCGCCTCGACCTGCTGGGCTCTGGCGATCCTTCCCCCTCAGCCTTCCAAGTAGCTGGAATTACAGGCATGCGCTACCACGCCCTGCTGATTTTTTGATTTATTGTAGAGATGAGATCTCGCTGCCCAGGCGGGTCTCAAACCCACGGTCTCAGGCAATCCACTCACCTCAGCCTCCGAAAGGCGCGGGATTACAGGCTGAGCCACCGAGCCCGGCTTGGAGTGGTATTTTAAATGATGCAAAATCTGTCTTCTTACCCTTTGCTTGGTTCACCCATAAACTCCTGCATGGGAAATCTCCGATTATGTAAGTAGTGGCTAAACATCTCATATGTACATGTTGTGGTGTCCACTGAGTCCAATATAAACTTAGAATCCCTTTTTCAATCTTTTGTGGAACAGTTACTGTTTAATTTTTTTTTTTTTTGATATTTCAGCAACTAAACTTTTTTGAGTTTAATTTAATATGGCCTTCCTTCTATTCCACTTTATGGCAAAACTTTAGTATTTTCATGAAATAGGATTTGTAAACAATTTCTTGTCTTAAAAGATTTATTTATTTTCAACTTAAAAGTAGTACCAGATTGGGGTAAATAGTAAATAAATTCAAATGTACAGAACCATAGATGAGAAAGGAAAAGATGCCATAGGAATTCCCCAGGGAATAACCACTGTTTATGTTGTCTGTAGGCATCCAGAGTGTTTCTCAAGCAGGACATTTAGCAGAATTAAATTTGGCAAGATTAGCAAGATGCATGAACCAATGTTCTGCAGGAAGCCATTCCACTATTTCTCCACAGCCTAGTTATTACGTACAATGGGAAACTGTTGGTATATCATTAGCTCTGCCCAGTGAACTTTACCTCTGTATAGAAATAGAAATGTATACCTGATCTTCCCCTTTAAACATTCCTACAGTAAAAGATAGAAATTTCAATTTCTGATTCAAATAGGGGTGATCAACTCTCTTAGAAGAGTTCCTAAAAATAAACACTTTTCACACCTATTTGACTCATAGATTCTGGGAATATTGGTGTTCCTAAAATCAAATGGAACAGTGACTAAGAGTGGAGAAACCCTCAGTGTGTTTGTCACACCTTGTGTCTAGGCCACAGTCATTAATAGACATCTTTCATTTGTCTCTCTTGTGTCCTGTTTTCTTTGGAAAATGTGAGTTTGAAGATGTAACTAGAACATTCACTTAGAAGACAGAAGTATAGACCTTATATTTGTATCATACTATAGTTTTGACAATTAACTGACACCATGCTATTAATAAGACTAAAAAAGAAAATGTCTGGACAGTTTCTTCAGTCAAAACATCAGGGATCCTCTCAAAATATTAATTACAAAAGAAAAACAATAAATTACAGTGGAAAAACCTGGCAGACACCACCTTACACAAGTGATTAAGGTTAATGTCACCAGCAGTAATTCATATTAACCTTCTGAGGTTTCAACATGGCACCCTGAAAGGCACCTCTGTGGTGTTCCTCTTCAAAATTTTTCACCTTGGTGTACTTGTAAGAAAATATGGGTCATGTCCAAACTGAGGATGTTCTACAAAATACTTGAACGGGTATCTTCAAAAGTGTCAAGGTCCCGAGAGATGGAGAAGTGGAGGAGTCACAGCAACTGCAATGTAGTACCAATATTAATTTCTTGGCTCGGATGTTACCATTAGGGAATCTGGATGAAGGGTATGCAGGAACAAAGCTCTTAAGCCCACACACACATCAGAGGCATTTGGGGAGGGGGAAAAAATGCTCATTTGGAAATCAGTCCAAGAGAAAGACTTCCCAGGACTCAGCCACTTGTCCTGGGGCTTCCTTGGATGGTAATTAGCACTTTACATATGTCTTCCAGAGGCAAGAGCTTTCTTACTCATTTATAGTTCCAGCACTCAGCCTAACCCCTAGTAAAAGAGTTCTGTTGGCAATAAACTCTTTTCAAAAATCCCATTTAAGGAAGAAAGACTGTAACCTGTTTGAATGACCATATCTGTTATTCTTATACCCTCTGTTTTCTTAAAGATCTTTCTCACTCAACCCTTCAAAATCTGTCTTGCTTGTAAGCAGAACTTCCTTATGTTATCTGGTAAGACATAGTTAACTTCAGCCAATATCTAGGTTGGTAATAATATGGAAACAAAGTCATACAGGTCTCTCCTTCACATGAAATTGATAACCTGATATATACAGAGGGGGCCAAAAAAAAAAAAAAAAGAATACACATTTTAAGAAAGAAAAAACAATATTAAAATTGTAATACTCAATATATACCAAAACAAAAGAATACAAGTCATATTTGACTTCTGCAGTTACAAGAGGTTCACAAAGGGTTACCATCAGCATCCGGATACTTCTGACTATGGTGAACTAAAAGTAATACATAGATGATATCTCTTAAAATGTGTACATTTTCTTGACATACACAGACACACACACATAGGATATGAAGTTAAGACAGTTCACGCTAATTTGTAGTTTGAATTCTAATTTCAGATGCAGTAATGTATTGACTGGAAACATCTGACTTTTTGGGAAGGATTGGTGTATTTCTCCAGAGTAAACAAAGGCATTTATTTATAAATAACAGTTTCCCTATGAACTGAGAGATGTATACCTAATTTTTGAGTATAGAATTAGAGAGTACTGGCAAATTTTACATCCATCGAATGCGGTCATTCCCTAGATTATAAGTTGCCTAGGCAGTCTTGAATCTTAAACACTTTATTTATTTATTTATTTATTTATTTATTTATTTATTTATTTATTTATTTATTTTTGAGTTGGAGTCACACTCTGTCATTCAGATTGGAGTGCAGTGGTATGCTCCCAGTCACTGCAGCCTCGACTTGTTGGGTTCTGGTGAACCTTCTGCCTCAGCCTTCCAAGGAACTGGAACTTCAGGAGTGTGCTACCATGCCCAGCTAATTTTTGATTTATTGTAGAGATGAGGTCTTGCCAAGTTGGCCAGGTGGGTCTCGAAACCTCAGGCTCAGGCAATCCACTCACCTTGGTCTCCCTAAGTGCTGGAATTACAGGCATGAGCCACCATGCCCAGCTGAATTTGCCAACTGTTTCTAAATTAGGTGTTTAAGTGCCACTGCACTCCAACCTGGGCAACAGAGTAAGATTCTGACTCAAAAATGATTTTAGAAAAGAAGGAAGGAAGGAAGGAAGACAAAGAAAGAAAGAGAGAGAGAGAGAGAGAGAAAGAAAGAAACGGCACATTCAACCAATGGATGACACTGGACTTTTCTAGTACTTTCTCACTGCCCACCTTCTGTGGGTTATTTTACCCCACCCCACAGTGTCCTAGTTGAAATTGCTGTTTTGTAACCAACTCAGGGATTTTGTAAACCTGAATCCCTTCTGCATAATCCCTAGTCTCATAATAACTAGTTTAGATTAGACTCTGAAATTCACTGATTCTCAGAATATAAAACAAAAAAAAATAACCGCTCCTGTCTCACAGAGTAGCTTCAAGGATCAGTGAGATAAATATATAGGACCAGTTTTTAATACTAAAAATTTAAATCATTTCCCTTTCTATTCTTCTCTTATAACAATCAAGATAACAATGTCTACCTTAGAGGGTTATTTGGATAGTTTAGTGGAATGACATGCAAATTTCTAATATTCTTCCTGGTACAGAATGAATGATTAATAAACAGGTAATAAGCACCATGATAGCACTCTGCACAGTGGGGTGGACTTGCACTATTTCCAGTGCTCTTAACCAACACTACCAGTTTTCTGTTGGAAAACACGGAGGTTGGGAGGTTTACAAAGGACTTGCCCAAGACAACACGGCTAGTAATAAAACAGCACAACCCCAATCAGCAGCTTTCTTTAACATTATATCAAATGAAAAGTTTGCATTCTGAAAGATTTTTTACCTTTTCCAAGCAAAAACCTGGTACCTCAGTTATCTTGACTTTTTTTAAGTTCTCTGTGGATCTAGAATTAAAACAATCTTTTGGCAACCTCAGATCGATTGTTACAAGTACAATCATGCCATTTGAAAATTATTCCAAATTCTAAACCAATTACTTTCCAGCGAGTTTTTTTTTTGTTGTTGTTTTTGTTTGTTTGTTTGTTTTTTAGGTAGAACTTGTTTCTAAGTTAGGAGCTGTCTGTGTCATGCTGAAGTTTTATAGAAATTCTGAATTGTGTTCAAATGGAAAATCTTTTTTTAACAAAAGAGTATAATATTGGGCTGGGCTTGGTGCCTCAAGCCTGTCATACCAGCACTTTGGGAGGCTGAGGTCAGAGGATTGCCTGAGCTCAGGGGTTGAGACCAGCCTGGGCAACTGGGCGAGACCTCATCTCTACAATAAATCAAGAAATTAGCCGGGCGTGGTGGTGCATGACTGTGGTTCCAGTTATTTGGAAGGTTGGGGTGGAAGGATCGTCTGAGCCCAGCAAGTTGAGGCTGTGGTGGCCATGAGTGTGACACTGTACTCCAGCCTGGGCGATGGAGTGAGATTCCAACTAAAAAAAAAAAAAAAAAAGTAAACATCACCAGCCTGTTTCCAAATCTCCCATAGTGACTCCTCGTCTAATATGATTTATTCACCCTCTCTCCTGCCATCTTAAAATACCTGCCACCAGGATTTTTGGTTCAAGATAATAGTGGCTTTAGTAAAGTGGCCAGTGAAGATGGTTTACTGAATGGAAAAGTCAGTGTTTGCTCAAGGATACATGTAGTTCACACAAGTTCAGAAACCAAGTGTCTAGAGACAACTTAGCTAAGAACTATAAATGCAAATCACCTTTTATTCTCTCAATGAACCAGTGTTGCTTTGTGCCAGTACAGAAGCTGTCTAGAATGTGCTGAGATGCAGAATTTGTTGCTTTGTCCTTGTCATCAGCTGTATTTTGAATCAAATTAGAGAGCCCTTTCTATCCTCACCTGCAAATACTTGAAGGATCATCTTTCCAAAACCAAAACAAAGTGAGGTATGGTGGCAAGCAACCTCAAATTTTAAATTTTATTCAAAAGCAGTTTCCCTCCTCAGTGATGCAGTGATAATGAACATAATGCTGTTTTTAACAAGGTATTTCTTTTCTTTTGAGTTGGAGTCTCACTCTGTCACCCAGACTGGAGTGCAGTGGCCGCTCACGGCCACCACAGCCTCGCCCTGCTGGGCTCTGGTGATCCTTCCAAACTTCCAGGTAGCTGGAACTACAGGCGCGCGCTACCACGCCCAGCTAATTTTTTTTTATTTTTTATTTTTTTATTGTAGAGATGAGGTCTCGCCAAGTTGCCCAGGGAGGTCTTGAACCCGCGGGCTCAGGCAATCCACTCACCTCGGTCTCCTAAAGCGCGGGATTACAGGCTGAACCACCAAGCCCGGCAACAAGTTATTTCTTATGTCTACTTATCGAGTTAAAAAATTAATTTCTTGATTAGTTTTGGGTAATTGTATCACTTATCTTCTAATTATTTTGGCTGTGGAAAATTGGCATGTCAGATCACAATACCTCCCCCTTACCCCCATCCTTCCTGTACTTCCCCCCTTATCCCCATCCTAACCTCCCTTTTTCCCCCTTCCCCCCACCCCCCCCACCTTCCCCCAGCTTCCATCTCATCAGCAGGATTACCTGTAAACTTGTTAGAAAAGTAACTTCTCTGGCCCCATCTCAGACTGGTTGAGTCAGAAACTGTGGAGTAGAAGCCAACAGTCTAGTTTTTGTTTTTTGTTTTTTAGTTTTTATTTTAAAGACGTGGGGTACAATTCAAGGTTAGGTATACAAATGATCATTGTACAGCTAAAGTTTGGGCCTCACCTTGGTCTCTATCACCTGGGTTGAGATCAGGTACCCTTATTGATCAATTGTGCCCTCCTCCCCTGGCAGTTTCCCACTACTGCCAAGTTGTTTCGTATATAGTATTATGATCATTTTTCAGGGTCAACAGTCTAGCTTAAGTCCTTCAGTTGGTTTTGATGCAAGCTGCTTGAGAAATGCTGACATGTGGGAAAGCTTGCATTGCTTATCAACGGGCAGGGAGGTATGGGAATACAGGGACTGTGCCAGAGGAGCACATAGCCAGCGACCCATGTGCTCTGACTTTCAACGGATGCAGAACAAATGACCTGAGACTCACGCTCTATTCAGAAACACATGGACGGTCCCTCTCTGCTGGGCTTCTGTGGGCTGTGTTAGTGTGGAACCCTGAGTACATTTCCTGTAGGCAGATATGTGACTTCTCCAGCATCTGGGAAACTGTAGAGGAAAAAGCAGGACCGAATGCTGCCTCCTGATCCTCCTCCAGGACGAGATCGCCGACTGTCCATCTGTCTAGGCATAAGCTTCTGTCACGGGCCAAGCTGGGACACAAAAACATATAAATAGAAAATACATAAACATATATATAAGGTCACATTTATAACATAAATGATATATAAAGTTATCTAAATTATATTTAAAGAGCTACACTTTTGGTCATATTTTTTAAAAGTACCAAAGTGGTCTGGGTGCAATGGCTCATGCCTGTAATCCTAGCCCTTGGGGAGGTTGAGGTGGGAGGATTGCTTGAAGCCAAGAGTTTGGGACAAGTGTGGGCAACATAGTGAGACCCTGTCTCTATAAAAAAGAAAAAATTGAAAAATTAGCCCACTGTAGTAGCACACGCCTGTAGTCCCAGCTACTAGGAGGCTGAGGTGGAAGGATCTCTCCTGAACCCAGGAGGCTGAGCCTGCAGTGAGCTGTGATCATGCCCCTGCACTCCAGCATGGGCAGCAGCAGAGTGAGATTCTGATGGTGGGGGGTGGTGGGGAAGAACCAAAGTTGTCCCTATTAGAAAAACTGAAATGTTCTCAGCCTTTGTAAGGCAGGAAAAATTTTTCTCTACCATCTTTTGTTCATTGAACAGGGCCTGCAAATTAAGCTGAAAAAAGACATTAGTAGGAGAAGGGAAAGAATGTATTTATATGTGCAGTGCTCACATATGTGGGAGTGCTCCATGATGAGTAAGTGAAAAGGAATTTGATGTTGGAATTTGAAGTTTATCTACCTAATCTATGGGAGGTAGGGTGGCGAAAAGGCTTCCGTGGGAAGAACAAATGGGTTTCGGTAGGAGAGACCAGTGGGTCCTCAGAACAAACAGAAGGTAAAGTTGGTGACAATGCTTATGTGGGTACTAGTGGTCTTTCTGTCTTCTTCATGGCCATGACACTCCCCCAAGAGGGTTGATGGGGTTCAAGGTCATGCTACCACCAAATATGGTATCTTGACATTGTGAGAACTCCAGAGGCAACAAGGCCAAACTCACCTTCTCCCCAACGCAGGTCACAAAACCTAGGAAGGATTTTCTGACTTTCCCCTGAATCAGGTGGCAAGACCCTCGCTGGAAAGGCATCTTCTCTGTATCTGAAGGAAAAGATGATCCTTGCCTCTGAAGATTCAGGGACACAGGGAGGGGTCAAAACAGACAGGACTTGCTCCAGTCTATTACCATTAGATCATAGTTTCTTAAATCTGATCACATGGGAGTCTGAGTTGGGAGGGCCACTGGAGATCAGGAGTTCAAGACTAACCTGGGCAACATAGCGAGATTTTGTCTCTACAAAAAAAAAAAAAAAAAAGTCAGACATGGCGGCACACACCTATAGTCCCAGCTACTTGGGAGGCTGAAGTGAAAGGATCACCTGAGCCCAGGATGTTGAGGCTGTGGTGAGCCATGGGTGACGGAGTGAGACCTCGCTCAAAGAAAATAAAAATTAAAAATAAAAATAAGCCGGGCTCGGTGGCTCAGCCTGTAATCCCGCACCTTTGGGAGGCTGAGGTGAGTGGATTGCCTGAGCCCGCGGGTTCGAGACCTGCCTGGGCAGCGAGACCTCATCTCTACAATAAATCAAAAAATCAGCCGGGCGTGGTAGCGCATGCCTGTAATTCCGGCTACTT
>NW_007190615.1:0-658 GCF_000164805.1 Carlito syrichta
ACTTAATAACTGGTAAATATAGGCGAAGAGAATAAGGGTATTCTTTTACTTTTTCCACAGGTATTAAAATTAAATTCTTTGCCGGGCTCGGTGGCTCAGCCTGTAATTCCACTGCTTTGGTAGGCTGAGGTGAGTGGATTGCCTGAGCCCGTGGGTTCGGGATCTGCCTGGGCAACTTGGCGAGACCTCATCTCTACAATAAATCAAAAATTAGCCGGGCGTGGTAGCGCATGCCTGTAGTTCCAGTTACAGAAGGCTGAGGTGGAAGGATCACTGGGTGACACAGTGAGACTCCAACTCAAAAAAAAAAAAAAAAAGAGGTCAGGTTCAGTGACTCATGCCTGTCATCCCACTATTTTTTTTTTTTTGAGTTGGAGTCTCACTGGGTCACCCAGTGATCCTTCCACCTCAGCCTTCTGTAACTGGAACTACAGGCATGCGCTACCACGCCCGGCTAATTTTTGATTTATTGTAGAGATGAGGGCTCGCCAAGGTGCCCAGGCAGATCCCGGACCCACGGGCTCAGGCAATCCACACACCTCAGCCTACCAAAGCAGTGGAATTACAGGCTGAGCCACCGAGCCCGGCAAAGAATTTAATTTTAATAACCTGTGGAAAAAGAAAAAGAAAACCCCATATACTCTTCGCCTATATTTAC
>NW_007190616.1:0-677 GCF_000164805.1 Carlito syrichta
GTAGAATGGAAATTTCATAAGAGCAGAAACCTTGTCTGTCATTGTTAACGTTATGTCCTTAGCTCTTGGAACACTGCCCAACACATGGTAAGTGCTCAATAAATATTTGTTGAGTGGGTGAATAAGCCATGAAGATAGACTTCTCATTTTTAACAAGTCTTGCTTTGGTGTGCAATCCAAACTAATGATGTTGGTATTTTTCAAAATGGACAACAGCTGAAGTAGTTCCATCCAGGTTCAGATCAGGTAGCAGTCTCTGAGGATTTCTGAACAAAGGTTTGAATACTGTGATGACCGGGATTCAGTTCCATTCAAATGCGTGTTTTCCAAAGTGTTCCTAGGATCCAGACCACTGTTTTACTATCACTGTAGCCATCTACTTCCAGGGTGGTTGCTGCTGGATGATCTCAACTCTCATTACATTTTTTTTTTTTTTGAGTTGGAGTCTCACTCTGTGGCCCAGTCTGGAATGCAGTGGCCGCTCCCGGCCACCGCAGCCCTGGACCTGCTGGGCTCTGGTGATCCTTCCGCCTCAGCCTTCCAAGTAGCTGGAATTACAGGCATGCGCTACCACGCCCGGCTGATTTTTTGATTTATTGTAGAGATGAAGTCTTGCTGCCCAAGTGGGTCTCGAACCCGTGGGCTCAGGCAATCCACTCACCTCATCCTCCCAAAGG
>NW_007190617.1:0-1337 GCF_000164805.1 Carlito syrichta
GTTGTGGGGTGCAGGACACTATATCCAGGCCCCTCACGAGCCTGTGGTTAGTTAGCAGGACATTGAACTAACTGACTTCTACACACTCACTAGGTGATAGGAATTTTTAAGCTCCATTATATCTTATGGATCATATATGTGATCTATCATTGATGGGAACATTGTTATGTGGTGCATGACAATGTGTGTAGTATATGCAACCTATTAGTAAAATGCAAGAGGAGAGAGAGGACTTGAAGAAGGAATTGTTAAGCAGAAAGGAACCAGAACTTAAAAATTTGGAAAACTTTAAGTTTATTCATATTACAAAAATTGAGAAAGTGTGTTCTGGAAAGATCATGAAGAGTGTGACTGAACAATCACTCCATTCTCATGAATTTAGTTAGCTCTCTTAGCAGAAGTCAGGAATAAAGATGACACCAGCAGAGATCCTGCCAGTTTGGACTAAAAGGGACAGAGATTAGACAAAATGAAGGAAGTCTCGTAAATTTCTGGTATTCTAAAATATGGAACAATAGAACTATATGGCTGAAAACATGCCTTAACCTTCCAGGAAAGGGAAAAAGACCAAACAGTGATTTAGCGATTATTAACAGGCCTACCACTGTCACCACAGGCTCAGAGCTCACAGTCCGGGAGGCAAGGCTGCGTTCTCTTTAGTTTCAGGGGAAGGGGCTGCCTCCTTAGTTTCAGAGGGCTAGGTTTCCCTTGCCGAATGCCTCAGGGAAAAGTCTGCCACCCATAGCTGAGGGGGTGGGGCCTTTGCCCAGGGGCGGTAATGGAGGCTGCTGCGCCAGTGGTCCTGGCAGATGGGGTTGCCGCCTATTGGGACTTGAGGGCATAGCGTCAAGCCAATAAGGATTATTCTCTTAAACCTTAAGATTCACAAAATTTTCTTTTCTAGGTTTTGGACTTGCTTGGGCCTTGTCATCTCTTTCTTTTCCAAGTTTCTCTCATTTGGAATGATAATATCTATTTATACCTGTCCTACCATTGCATTTTGGAAACATATAACTTGTCAGATTTAATAGGTTCACAACTGGGGAGGAATTTTGCCTCTGAATGAATCATGCCTTAAGTCTCACCAAGTACTTAGATAAACTTTGGACTTGGAAGACTGTTGGCATGGGGTGAATGTATTTTGCATGCCAGAAAGATATAGATTTTAAGGAAACAGGGTGAAATATTATGAACTGAATTATGCCCACCAAATCCAAATGTTGAAGGTCAGTGTGACTGTATTTAGAGACGATACTTTTTAGAAGGTAATTAAAGTTAAATGAAATAATAAGGCAGGGTCCTAATCTGATACTACTGGTGTCCTTCTAAGAAGAGGA
>NW_007190618.1:0-855 GCF_000164805.1 Carlito syrichta
CACGCTCAACTTCTCCTTTTGGTCGGAGCAGGCCGAGCACAAGTGCGTGGTGGGGTACGGAGGGAGAACGTACAGTGGCTTCTGGTCCCTGTGCGCCGCAGTCAACCGAGCCCTGGACGAAGGGATACCAGTAACCAGTGCCTCGTACTATGCGACAGTGACCCTGGAGCAGGTTCGGCATATACTTCGTTCTGACACAGACGTTTCCATGCCTTTGATAGAAGAGAGGCATCGGATTCTCAATGAAACTGGGAAAATCCTGCTGGAGAAGTTTGGAGGCTCTTTTCTTAATTGCGTTCGAAAAAGTGAAAATAGCGCACAGAAGTTACTGCAGCTGGTGGTTGAAAGTTTTCCTTCTTACAGAGATGTGACCCAGTTTGAGGGGAAAAGAGTTTCTTTTTACAAACGAGCCCAAATCCTTGTAGCAGATACGTGGAGTGTACTAGAAGGAAAAGGAGATGGCTGCTTTAAGGACATCTCCAGTATCACCATGTTTGCTGACTATAGACTACCTCAAGTTCTTGCTCACCTTGGAGCCCTGAAATACTCTGATCAGCTACTGAACAAGCTTCTCAAAGGAGAAATGCTCTCATATGGGGATAAGCAAGAGGTGGAAATCAGGGGGTGCTCACTTTGGTGTGTGGAGCTGATCCGGGATTGTCTTCTGGAGCTTGTTGAAAAACAGGGCGGAAAACCTAATGGAGAAATCAATTCCGTTCTTCTGGATTACTACCTATGGGACTATGCCCGCGACCATAGGGATGATATGAAAGGGATTCCATTTCATCGCACACGGTGCATATATTATTAACCCCATATGTACTCTGATCCAAAGAGTACCCCTGCATTTTAGAT
>NW_007190619.1:0-736 GCF_000164805.1 Carlito syrichta
CCTTATGCTTGGTTTATGTTCCTCAAAAGCAATACAACAGTTTTAATATCATAAAATCCTAATAGTCAATAACTTCTAAAACTTATGCATACCCAACACCCAATGACTGACTTAAATCCTAATACCTTTCTATTCTGTGCTAACTTTACCTGTACTATAAAAAACTCTTAATTATAGGTCAGACCAGTTCCTAAAGAATGTGGCCCAGTCCAAAGATCATGCTGGGCCCTTAGGGATGTGGCCCGGCCCAAAGTTTGTGCTGGGTCATTTCTTGTAACCCTAGATAACCATCTCATGCTGGAAACAGCTCTCTAAATGTATATACTAATTCTACAAATATATTTTTAAATCTTATAAAGAAGCTTGTATCACGTATAAGGCTCCCAAATGTGATCTGAGTTTGAACTGTGTTAAGTTTAAAGCCGAAACCACAGTCTGTGAGAAGCAGGAACAATGGATCCCTAGAGTCAGCCATGCCTGTCATATTCTCAGAACTTCATGCTTAGATCGTTAAAATCCCTACCACTGGGTAATGCTAAACATCAAGGAAAGGAGGAGGGAATGGGCCTTCAGCTCCTGAACCAGCCTGGTGGTCTCAGGGTCCACAGCCTGCCTGGATCCCTAACGCTCAGACAGGCCTCCATGGCTGGCTCCCAACACCAACCGTGCCTACAGTGAGTGAAGAATAAAGTACTAGAGCTCATCCTCTGGCTCTGTCATTCACTAGAAAAGTTTA
>NW_007190620.1:0-706 GCF_000164805.1 Carlito syrichta
CAGCAGTGACCAGCAGTGACCAGGGCTGCACCCGCTCAGTCAAGAAGGTTCCTGTGATTATTAGAGCTTGCATTTATGTACTCCTGGATACTTAATATCAGCCCTGAATGTATAGTTTCCTTTGGGCCTCAGAATTTTTAAAAACTGCTCAGGTAACACACACGAGAAACTGAAGGGAACATCACCAGCACCAGGAAAGAAGAGACCCAACCCCTACATCTCCAGAAAGACAAATAGTCTCTGGTGTGTGCCAACAAAGTCTACAAGAAATGCCCTCATTCCCTGCATGTTTTGAATACACTGATTACATCAGTGCAGGGGTGCATGGAGGCACTCTACATAAATAATTGTAAGCATACATGGAGGGAGTGTGTACAAATTTCTTTTTATTAAGGGGCTGTACATGGGAAAACCTGCAGATGATTGTATTAAATGAGAGCTGCTTTTTAACTTAACAGGAGTTGCCAAGCGCCTAGAATGCAGCAACGCTGCACAGGTCCCAGAGTACCCAGTGACATGAGGTCCCCATCTGGTTTTCTGGCAAATACACTTGAATCAACTTCTTTCCAGCACATGTAATGATTTTAAGGTAAAGCTAGGGTCCCCCTGCTTCCCAAAGAGCTGGAAACCTTCCTGTTTGTCTGCTCAAAGCCCCTCGAGGAGCAGAAATATAAGTGGATTTCTAGCTCTTGGAGACTTGTAGTGG
>NW_007190621.1:0-738 GCF_000164805.1 Carlito syrichta
GGCGATTCAAGGTAACAACACCGAAACGGGAGAAGCAAGCTTGATAAAGACATAGACCAAACTTCTGAACGAGGTTAATCTGAACTGTCCTTCACAGCAGATCAGGGGAACTGACCCTAACTGCAAACTAATTTACCAGCTTGAAAAGAAAACTAGAAGTCAGACCTGAAAGGACATTGGACTTAAACAAAATGTCTCAGAGTGTGCTTCATTGATTCTATTAGTTTAATGACTTAATTCTATTCCTACTGTATTGTTCCCTTTTTTCTCTTTTCCTTTTCCTTTTCTTCTCTTTTCTTCTGTCTGTAAACCATGTCTTTGTATAGAGGAACAGCCCACTAACAAGGTGGTTGCTTAGCTGGTATGTTAGCATCACTATATGTTTTATTTATTGTTTGTATGAGAGTTGGTTCGACTGTAGCTGTGGTCTATTGTTTTTATCTGTTCCAGTATAGGCCTCTCTATTTGTTGGCACACTCGTTTGTTTCCCCCCTTACTCCTCTATCTCTCCACTCCCCTCTTCAACCCACTATCTGCTCCATTCTCTCCCCTCTGCTAACCACATTTTATTTCAGGGAGTAAACCTACAGCCCCACTGCACGGACAGATTCCAGGGCAGTGGGAAGTGGGTTCCACATTATCCACACGCCTGTCAGCGAATACCAGGACCTGCAGACAGATTTTGAATCACTGCTCTCCCCTTAAGTACTTCTCAAACTGCAAAAAGGACTACCTCCA
>NW_007190622.1:0-829 GCF_000164805.1 Carlito syrichta
GAAATTATTTTAAGAAGACTGTGACTCTTTTTCTCCCAGGCAGAATATTCAACAGGTAATTAAAACCCTTGTATAATAATCCAAGAAAACTTTGTTCTTTTAACAGAAAAATAACAAAATTCTTGCTTTCTTATTCTCTCTTTACAACTTTCTGTATCCATTTTTTATCCATTTAATTTTTGACTCTTTTTAAATTATAAATCAATCTTTAACCTCTAAACTAGGACAAAATTGCTGTTTTTTTCTTAACAGAAGTGTATCTTTTTATGTCTTAAAAATTTTCCTGCCAAAAAATCTTACATTCCTTATATTCTGTGCATACAGTTTCATTTTTTATTATTTCTAGTAGCTTTAATTACATATTTTGGTTAGAACTTGGAATACCTAGTAATCTTAATTACCAGTGAAAATTAGAAATAACCAGTTGTGAACTGTCTGTCACAAACTAGCATTCCATTATAGATTGTGAAGTTACAAATACTTTCTAGAAATTATTATGAAATAATTTCATTTCATAATTTCTAGAAGCATAGACCTTTGCAATAGCTCCATTTAAAAAAAAAATTTCTCAATCAAAACAGCAAAAATATTGCCAGATGGCATTATTACTTTACAAATAGCCAATCTATTCTGCTTAATATGGCAAGCAAGAAATCTAACCAGGATTTGTAATTAAATACATAACTTGCATTAGTCTTGGTCAAGACTTTAAATCTTTTCCAGGCGTGAAGTCCTATCAATTACACCAAATTTTATTTTTCCTCTCAGATCATAATCTGCCTATTAAAATACCTCTCCAGCCAATGAGGTTAGAGCTTCTAACACCTTA
>NW_007190623.1:0-771 GCF_000164805.1 Carlito syrichta
CAATAATCCAAGAAAACTTTGTTCTTTTAACAGAAAAATAACAAAATTCTTGCTTTCTTATTCTCTCTTTACAACTTTCTGTATCCATTTTTTATCCATTTAATTTTTGACTCTTTTTAAATTATAAATCAATCTTTAACCTCTAAACTAGGACAAAATTGCTCTTTTTTTCTTAACAGAAGTGTATCTTTTTATGTCTTAAAAATTTTCCTGCCAAAAAATCTTACATTCCTTATATTCTGTGCATACAGTTTCATTTTTTATTATTTCTAGTAGCTTTAATTACATATTTTGGTTAGAACTTGGAATACCTAGTAATCTTAATTACCAGTGAAAATTAGAAATAACCAGTTGTGAACTGTCTGTCACAAACTAGCATTCCATGATAGATTGTGAAGTTATAAATACTTTCTAGAAATTATTATGAAATAATTTCATTTCATAATTTCTAGAAGCATAGACCTTTGCAATAGCTCCATTTAAAAAAAAAATTCTCAATCAAAACAGCAAAAATATTGACAGATGGCATTATTACTTTACAAATAGCCAATCTATTCTGCTTAATATGGCAAGCAAGAAATCTAACCAGGATTTGTAATTAAAATCATAACTTGCATTAGTCTTGGTCAAGACTTTAAATCTTTTCCAGGCGTGAAGTCCTATCAAATTACACCAAATTTTATTTTTCCTCTCAAGATCATAATCTGCCTATTAAAATACCTCTCCAGCCAATGAGGTTAGAGCTTCTAACACCTTATGTATAAAATATTA
>NW_007190624.1:0-3240 GCF_000164805.1 Carlito syrichta
AACATTAGTTTGAAGAGTCAGTCAAATATTGTAGGAAACTAAAATAATTTGGAATACAGTCCAGTTTATAGGAAAATAAAATCTAAAAGACAATCAACAAGGCTGGAATTGAATTGCTGTCATTGTCTTTAGTGCATATAATTTTTCTCTCTATAGTCATCACCATTTTTACCAAAGATAATTACAGTAAGACTAATTTGTTTGTAAAATAAGTCAAATCTCCTTACTTTTGGCCTGATTATGTAAGTAAAGGAAGAGTAGTAATTGGTGATATAGATTCTTTTTAAGTCTGCTTTGCTAGAAATTTTATTTTAAACTTTCAGGTTCATTGTTTTAAAAGGCCCTATAGGTTGGGTGTTTGCATGTATTTTCATTCTCAGTTACTTGGGAATCCGAGGAGAAATGATTTTTTAAAATTTTTAAAATTTTTCTTTCTGAATTGGTGTCTCACTCTGTCACCCAGACCGGAGTGCAGTGGCCGCTCCCAGCCAACACAGCCTCGACCTGCTGGGCTCCGATGATCCTTCCCCCTCAGCCCTCCAAGTAGCTAGAACGACAGGCATACACTACCACGCCTGGCTGATTTTTTGATTTATTGTAGAGATGATGTCTCGCCAAGTTGCCTGGGTGAGTCTCGAATCCGCGGGCTCAGGCAATCCACTCACCTCAGCCTCCCAAAGCACGGGATTACCGGCTGAGTCACAGAGCCTGGCTGAGGAAGGATTATTTGAACTCAGGAGTTTGAGTCCAGCCTAGGCAGCATAGAAAGAACACAATCTCTAAAAAATAAATAAATTGCTAAACATAGAATTAAAAAAAAAAAAAACTCTCCAGCTTAGGAAGACAAATCAGGGACTCACCACCAGACTTCCCCTGTAATGTCTATAGAATTAAATGAATTCTTCTCTTCTCAAGGTTCCCAAAATATTCTGAGCTTCTTGAGTCTGCCAGAAACTGCCATTTCTAACTAGCCTTTAAGACTGCGATCTCTTTAAGCCAGGTACCAGGCTGGTTTTCTCTAAAGGACTTACTGGCTCCATGAAGTCAACCTTAATGCATTAAAATGGTCTGGTCATATCTGATTCAATGTACATCATTCTCAAAACTGACATTCAGGTCAAAGTCTTGGTAATATAACCAATGTTTCCAATCATGTCCTGCTACAAGGATAACATTCTTATTGAATTTATGTAACTAACCATATTGCTATGAAAATCAGAATGTTCAATAAGAGTTATTGAATATTGGAAGACTCAGATAGGGAGAAAAAGATAATCGTTTCAAATCTGTTTCCAAAATATAATTTACCAGATTACTGGAAGCTATATTACTTAAATAAAAAAAGAGAAAAAATACTCTTTAAGACTGGAAAACAAAACAATAAAGAACCAGCAATAAAGTCATAAAAATTATAATTTTATATTTGTGATTCAATCAATTTCTTATTAGAGACTTGAAGTTCTTATCAAGTTCAGTGATGTGACCTTCAAGTTCTCAGAACCTGTCCTTGTCAGTGTCTTTTCCATGAATCTCTTTGAAGATATACCAATTTTGTCTGTAGTTGATTTCAAGAAAACATCAGAGAAAGCAATAACTTATGCAAATGAAAAAAGATTTAAAATGGCCAGGGTCAGAGACCTGAAGAGAGTTCATTATAATGCAATTGACAAGAAAATTTGATTATTTCTGTGATTTATAACACTTTAAAGATAATAACTCAAATTATGACTGATAACATTATACCAGGACATATCAGATTTCTAGAAATTGTGTGCAATTTTCTTAATACTTATATTAATAACATATACCTACAAATATAACATATTTATAGCAAATATAACAAAAATTCTATGTTTAGGATCACTTCTTATTTGACAGTGTTTCACATGTAATTTAACATATCAAATAAGCCTAGTTTAACATCTTTGCTTTCTAAGGATAGAAAACAAATCTTTTGAGATTTTCTAGGTCCCTCAGGAAAATCAAAATTGGTTTGAGTTCCAAAGCAGTATATTTATAATTTAGTTTTGATAACGTCAAAAATACCAAAATATTTAAAATCCTTGATTAAATAGGATCACAGATCACTCTAAAACATTATTCAGGTATCTATTTAACTAAATGACAAAAATTTAAAAGACCAATACAGAAAGTTATGTCTTTTTTTAATGTTAAGTTTAATATTAAGTTTTCTTAAGTAATCAAAGACCCTGATAAGACAAAATGAAACACAGGAAATTATTTTGAGAAGACTGTGACTCTTTTTCTCCTAGGCAGAATATTCAACAGGTAATGAAGACCCTTGTATAATAATCCAAGAAAACTTTGTTCTTTTAACAGAAAAATAACAAAATTCTTGCTTTCTTATTCTCTCTTTACAACTTTCTGTATCCATTTTTTATCCATTTAATTTTTGACTCTTTTTAAATTATAAATCAATCTTTAACCTCTAAACTAGGACAAAATTGCTCTTTTTTTCTTAACAGAAGTGTATCTTTTTATGTCTTAAAAATTTTCCTGCCAAAAAATCTTACATTCCTTATATTCTGTGCATACAGTTTCATTTTTTATTATTTCTAGTAGCTTTAATTACATATTTTGGTTAGAACTTGGAATACCTAGTAATCTTAATTACCAGTGAAAATTAGAAATAACCAGTTGTGAACTGTCTGTCACAAACTAGCATTCCATGATAGAATGTGAAGTTATAAATACTTTCTAGAAATTATTATGAAATAATTTCATTTCATAATTTCTAGAAGCATAGACCTTTGCAATAGCTCCATTTAAAAAAAAATTCTCAATCAAAACAGCAAAAATATTGACAGATGGCATTATTACTTTACAAATAGCCAATCTATTCTGCTTAATATGGCAAGCAAGAAATCTAACCAGGATTTGTAATTAAAATCATAACTTGCATTAGTCTTGGTCAAGACTTTAAATCTTTTCCAGGCGTGAAGTCCTATCAAATTACACCAAATTTTATTTTTCCTCTCAAGATCATAATCTGCCTATTAAAATACCTCTCCAGCCAATGAGGTTAGAGCTTCTAACACCTTATGTATAAAATATTAATACACAAAGAAGTGACATAACTATGAAAAAGAAACAAACTACTTCTTGGCAAAGAATATACAACCCACACTTTTTGTCTATTTTTGTTTCTTTCCTAATCTTCTCAGCATTTGGGGAAACAACTCGATATGTGGATTATGCACTGATAACAGAAGCTCACAT
>NW_007190624.1:4849-5885 GCF_000164805.1 Carlito syrichta
TTAGAGCTGACACTTCCGGGACTAGACTTACCAGCCCCTCGATGACCCTCTCTGGGGTTTGGTTGGCTGACCCATTAGGCTGACACTCTCGAAGTGCAGGCTGACCTGAAAAATCCACATCATATACACCAACAATAAAAAAAAAAGCCTGAATAAAAAGCACAATTTCATTAACAATAGCCACACAAAAAAACAAAAATTAAAAGAAAAGAAAAGAAAAATGAGAAGCAAGAAGAAATAGAAAATTCCTGGGTTTAGAGTGTAGTCAGGAATAGAGGAAGGGTTTACAGTTTTAAGTTGTCAGGGAAGGCATCCATGAAAAGGGGATATTAAAGCAAAGGCATGAGGAAATGGAATAAACCACATGGAAATTTGAGGAAAGAACAGTCCAGGCAGAAGAAAAAGCAAGTCAGAGGCCAAGGGGAAAAAAAAAAACCAAGAAGGATCTAGGAGGAAGAATGAAGAAAGCAGAGGAGGACAGGACTCAGTGGAGATGATGTCTTGAGGTCAGAGGGAAGAGGTGAAGGTGGGGAGGGTTGTGTGTGTGTGTGTGTGTGTACCCATAGGATATTTTTGAATTTTGTGTGTATGTGTGTGTGTGTGTGTGTTTGTATGTGCACCCTAGGGCATTTTTTAATTCATTTTGTAAATGAATTTTGACTTCTTCTCTGATGTGTGATGGGTTTAGAGCAAAGAATGGCACAATTGGACTTAATTTTTCTTAGGACCACTCTGCATGATTAGAATTGAAGTAGGCAGCAGGGAGACCAGCAAGAGTCTGTTGTCATGATGCAGGTGAGAAATGATGGTATGTGGACCAGGTGGAGGTGGTGGTGAAGGTGAAGAGAAGTGACCGGATTTTGTGTAGGTTTTAAAGCTACAATCAACAGGAAGTGGGAAATGAAAGAGTTAGGAGAGGCCAGAATGACCCATGGTTTCTGGCCTGAACCATGGGAAGAACTGAGTGAGCATTACCTAAAGTAAAGAAGACTTCACAGGGATGGGACACAGAAGGGATAAAGCTAGTTCTGGAATG
>NW_007190625.1:0-455 GCF_000164805.1 Carlito syrichta
AAAAAAAAAAAAAAGGGGAGGCATTCCCACAGCCAGGCGTGGTGGCTCAGGCCTATAATCCCAGCACTTTGGGAGACCGAGGTGAGAGGATTGCATGAGCCCATGGGTTCAAGACCAGCCTGGGAAACTTGGCAAGATCTCATCAAATACATCAAAAACAAAAACAAAAAAACAGGGACAGCGACAGGTGAAGCAATGCTTGTGAAGTGTTGCACTCGATGTCTGGCATGTGATAGATTCCCCAATCAGGGCCTGTTGACTTATCAACATGAGGGGGAAGTGGGTCACCCGATATTCACCAGCTTCCCCATGAGAAAGGTCAGAGGCAATGTAAATAAATGCCAGAGGTTGAAGTGCCTGACCACTCAATGAACAAACCGGGGAGCACAACAAACAGGCGACTGTCAGAGGTTGTCCGAACCTGGGATGGGGAGATTGGGTTTTGAGGAAACCGG
>NW_007190626.1:0-332 GCF_000164805.1 Carlito syrichta
CAGGGAACACATACCACAATAAGTGAACATTATAATTTGCAAGTAGTTTCTGAATCCTAGTACCCCATCCCCTACTTTATTCAAATTTCAAAAACTACAAGAGACAGAAAAACTTCCCATCCACCATCCTATTTCAAAATTGAACAAATCCAGAACCCAGATCAGGGAAGAATAGAAGACTGAGCAAACATCAGAAAGAAAAGCCTCTCCCCCTGACACTGAATAACAGAACTAAAGAGAAAAACAAGAGATCTGTCACAAATGAGGAAAAACCCAAAGGAAGACCTCAGGCAATTTCAAGTGTACCATAGACAAAACTCCTGAAAAATCAG
>NW_007190627.1:0-374 GCF_000164805.1 Carlito syrichta
TCTTGCTATATTGCCTAGGCTGGCCTTGAACTCCTGGGCTCAAGCAGTCCTACCTCGGCCTCCCAAAGTGCTGGGATTACAGGCATGAGTCACTCACTGCACCTGGCCTGGAGTCTCTTCTCATAAGGACACTAATTCTATTGACTGAAGACCACACCCTTAGGACCTCATTTGGCCTTAACGACCTCCTCATGACTGAAAGACAGTGGCGTACAGTGAGACTCAACACCTGTTAAGGCCAAGAGATTTAACGAGTCCAATGTGGTGGGCTACAGGACCTGAGGGTCAGGCTGTAGCCCCGAGGCAAGGGCGCAGTGGCCTTTATAGGGGCTTAGGGCGACCTGTCAGTCGTTTATAGGTCGGCTGGCAGAGCT
>NW_007190628.1:0-1068 GCF_000164805.1 Carlito syrichta
CCGCAGCCTCAACCGGCTGGGCTCCGGCGATCCTTCTGCCTCGGCCTTCCGAGTAGCTGGAACTACAGGCGTGAGTAGCTTCTTTCACCCAGCATAACGTTTACCACGTCCATCCAGGCTGCTGCTGTCACCTACTGAAACTTCATTCCTTTCCTGTCGCCAAGCAAAATTCCATCATCAGTGGGCGGACACTTGCGTTATTTCCACTTTGAACTATTATGTTTTTTAAAAAATTATATATGTGTGTGTGTGTGTGTGTGTGTGTGTGTATAAGTATATATGAGTATTTTTTTGTTTTTATTTTTTGAGCTGGAGTCTCACTCTGTCACCCAGGCTGGAGTGCAGTGGCACGCTCACGGCCACCGCAGCCTCCACCTGCTGGGCTCAGGTGATCCTTCTGCCTCAGCCTTCCAAGTAGCTGAAACTACAAGCAAGTGCCACCATGCCCAACTAATTTTGTTTTAAATTTATTGTAGAGACGAGGTCTGGACAAGTTGCCCAGGCTGTTCTTGAAGCCCTGGGCTCAGGCAGTCCTCTCACCGCAGCCTCCCAAAGTGCTGAGATTATAGGCATGCGCCACTGCACCCGGCCATAGGTATTTTTTAAATAGAGGTGTGAGATCTTGCTACATTGCCCACGCTGAGCTCAAGCAATCCTCCTGCCTCAGCCTCCCAAAGCACTGGGATTATAGGCATGAGCTACTGCACCCAGCCTGCCATTATGAATGATGCTTCTGTGAACGTTAGCATCCAAATTTTGGTGTGAATGTCCATTGCCAGAACGTCCCTTTCCATTGCTCTTGGGTATCCACCTAAGAGTGGAGTCACTGGGGCATATCGTGAAGCTTTTAAAACACGGACCAGGCCGGGCTCGGTGGCTCAGCCTGTAATCCCGCGCCTTGGGAGGCTGAGGTGAGTGGATGGCCTGAGCCCGCGGGTTCGAGACCCGCCTGGGCAACCTAGCGAGACCTCATCTCTACAATAAATCAAAAAAATCAGCCGGGCATGGCAGCATGTGCCAGTTATTCCGGCTACTCGGAGGGCTGAGGCGGAAGGATCGCTGGAGCCC
>NW_007190629.1:0-983 GCF_000164805.1 Carlito syrichta
AAAGGTCACAATGCTGCTTTGGGATGTGAGTTTAAGGGAAAACACTTTTGTCCTTAAAAAGTCTACTTTTTCTGGATTTGGAATATGGTTGGCTGGATTGTGCATCAAGTCAATGCAACTGATCACCTCTCAGCTATAGCCCTTTGCCATAGCTTATCTGTAACTAGTCAGAAAGCTAGGTAACCTGTACCCAGTCAAGCTGTAGAAGCCTGAGGTGAGACTGTAGAAGTCTTCCTCAGGAGGTCAGCACAGGTTGTAGGAAGGTTCAGAAAACATTGATCAGTTACTGAAAACTTTCTGGGTTCTGAATTCACAATGGTGCTGGGCTTGGGGGTTATTATTTTTCACACAGTGCACAAAATACTAAAATCTAAGAATCCATGGACTTTGAATTGTAACTGCTCTAATTTTCACATGCCTGTTCAGGAGTGATGGGGCACAGAGTTCCAAAGCCATCTTGTTTTTGTCATATTAAAAACAAAAAAATAGGCGGGCATGGTGGCATGTGCCTGTAATTCCAGCTACTTGGAAAGATCACCTGAGCCCAGCAGGTCGAGACTGCAGTGGCTGTGAGCATGCCACTGCACTCCAGTCTGGGCGACAGAGTAAGACTCCAACTCAAAAAATAAAAAAATTTTAAAAAGTAAAAATAAGCCGGGCTCGGTGGCTCAGCCTGTAATCCCACGCCTTTGGGAGGCTGAGGTGAGTGGATTGCCTGAGCCCGCGGGTTCGAGACCCACCTGGGCAGTGAGACCTCATCTCTACAATAAATCAAAAAATCAGCCGAGCATGGTAGCGCATGTCTGTAATTCCAGCTACTTGGAAGACTGAGGCGGAAGGATCACTGGAGCCCAGCAGATCGAGGCTGCGGTGGCCGGGAGCGGCCACTGCACTCCATTCTGGACGACAGAGTGAGCCTCCAACTCAAAAAAAAAAAGTAAAAATAAATAAATGAATCAATAACAAACCCTGACCATGGTATT
>NW_007190630.1:0-318 GCF_000164805.1 Carlito syrichta
AGATGTTCCCTTGATCTCACGTGACTGTCACTATGAAGGCTACATAGAAGGAGTGCCAGGTTCGTTTGTGTCTGTCAACACCTGTGCAGGCCTCAGGGGCATCCTGAGTAAGGAGGGAACCTCCTATGGCATCGAGCCCATGGACTCCTCCAAACAGTTTGAACATGTGGTATACACCACAGCACATGAGGCGCGAGCCTCCTGTAGTGTCGCTTCCAGAGACAGGCAAGTGGTTTCCACCAGCTGGCAACAAGGGCACAGGAAGCCTCATAATCGGCAGGCGCCGTCCTCCTTGTGGGCACACACCAAGTACGTGGA
>NW_007190631.1:0-2966 GCF_000164805.1 Carlito syrichta
GTGACATCAAGATTTTTGACCTGAACAACTGAAATGATGACACTTCCATTTACTCAGAAGATTAAGACTGCAGGAGTGTTAAAACTGGTTTTGTACATGTTATGTTTAAGATTCCTGTTAGACTTACAAGTGGAAAATTAAGGCATTTGGACATACAAGTCTAAAATTCAGGTGAGAGTCTGGGGCTGGCTGAGTACATACTGGGAATTGTTAGCATACAGATGAGATCTAAAACCATGGATATGGTTTTATTTTATCCCTGAAAGGTAGGTCTAGGTGCCACTCCTGTGAAAACCTTCCCGATTGACAGTCACCTCCCTACAGCCCCTTCCACCTGGTCTCCTTAGTTTAGTTCAGGAAGAAATGTGCCAGCCCACTCTGGCCCATTTGACACAAACCTGCCTTTTCCTTTAAGGACAGTGGGGTCTGCTCTGAAAGCACCCTTTACAATATCTGCCCCTTTAAGGGTATCTGCATAATGAACATTTGTATACCTAACCCTGAATTGTACCCCACATCCCTAAAATTAAAAATTAAAAAAAAATCTGCCCCTTACCCTGTTCACTTCTATTTATTTCTGCCTTCCTGCTCCCTTCATCTCAGACTCACTAGGGGTATTTATTTGCTCATCTGCACTGTTAGGAATGTTTTGGGTAGGCAGCTTTGAGAAATGCTATCGTAGGGTGTGGGAAGTAATTAAAGGATTTAGGTAGGGAAAGGCAAGATCAGATAAATGTTTTAGAAAAGTATTTACTGTTTTCTAGAGGACACTAATACAGAAGAATTTTCTGGCCACAGCACACCGCAGTCATGTTCTGGAGGAGCTGTACCACTCTAAAGTCTACTCTGTCTTGTGGTTTAAACTGCCTTTAGCAAGTTGTCTTTATTACATTTGTATACTACGTTCACCAGTCTACTCTTCCATGGTGAAGGGGGTGGGCTGTGATTGAGGCTTTTCCACATCCAATGTGTTCATAAGGTTTCTTCCTGAGTGAACTCTCAGATGTTGAACAAAAGTTGAATACTGACCAAAGGCCTTTCCATGTTCTTTACATGTATAGGTTTGCTCACTAGTGGGAGTTCCCTGATGCTTAGTAAGGGTTGATTCTGGAATGAATGCTCTTTCACACTGATTACAGTCATAGGGTTTCTCTCCAGTGTGAATTCTCATGGCTAATTAGAATAGAACTTTGAACAAAGGCCTTCCCACATTTGATACACTTATTGGGTTTATTTCCAGTGTAGATTCTCTGGTTTTCAGTAAGATTAGAGCTGTGGCCTAGATGTGGTAGCTTATGCCTGTATCCTGAGTGCTTTGGGAGTCCTAGATGGGAGGATGGCTTGAGGCTGGGAGTTCTAGACCAGCCTGGACAACAAGGTGAGACCCTGTCGCTACAAAAAAGTTTTAAAAAACTAGCTGGGCCTGTGACATGAGGCTGTAGTCCTAGCCACTTGGGAGACTGAGGTAGGAGGATCAGTTGAAGAGCTACAATCATGCCACAGCACTTTAGCCTGTGTGATGAAGTGAGATCCTCTCTCTAAAAATTAATATAAATAAAAAGATTCAGAGATTTCAGATATTTTTTCATAGATAAAAAGATTTCAACTTCATTAAAAAATCAGACTTTTTTAATCAAAGTATATGATTAATATAAAGTGAAAAAAGCCACAGAGTGGGAGAAGACATTTAAAACACATACAGCTGACAAAGAATTAGCATTTATAATATACAAATAACTCTTACACTTTTAATGTGAAACAGAAGAACAAACAGAAAAATGGACAAAAGACATAACGACTTTATAGAAGGGGAAACACTAATGGCCATACATATACGACAAAATGCTCAGGAAAGTGTAAATTAAAATCTCAATGAGACACTATTTAACAACTATCAGACAGACAACAATTAAAAAGTCTGATAGTGCCAATGTTAAACTGTGAACAACAGAAATTCTAATACACTGCTGGTGGGAGTGTAATTTGGTACAGTATAGTTACTTAGGAAATCTGATGCTCATTGAAAGGAGGTGCCTATAGAAACCTAGAATAAACTTAGTTTTACTTAGTCTTTTTGCCTCAGCATAACCATTTTTGCTCAGACTTTACCCATGACACACATTGAATCTAGCACAGGTTAGACACATAAATTTCCAATAGCAAGGTTTTAGGATGCGTTCAGGCATTTCACTGCAGGTCAAGCTGGCATCCTACCCCACCTCCTCGAAAATCTCCATCAGATGCAAGACAAGGACAGAGCCATGGAAGTGACAATAGACTACCTTTTTTGGTCAAGGAGTTTGTGGGTTACCTGCCCCTTTGTGATAACATGGAGCAGACCACCACCCAATCACCTTAATGACCTTTCTCCATCCAGGGAAGCAAGTACTCAACCATGAGCAGCCATTTTGCCTTTGCCTTACTAGACTCTGGTGTGGCCACGTGCTCTATGAGCTATGACTCTCTCCATGCTTCCTGGTTTTGGCCCTCTTCCCTACATTGGGGAGGTAAATCTCCTCTTTCTTTCTCACTTGCTCTAATTTACCTTTTTTTTTTTTTGAGTTGGGGTCTCACTCTGTTGTCCAGGCTGGAGTGCAGTGTCATGCTCATGGCCACTGCAGCCTTGACCAGCTGGGTTCAGGCGGTCCTTTCGCCTCAACCTTCCAAGTAGCTGGGATCACAGGCCTGTGTCACCACACCTGGTTAATTTTTTGATTTACTGTAGAGACGAGGTCTCCCTAACTTGCCCAGGCTGGTCTTAAACCCTGGAGTCAGGCAATCCTCTCACCTCGGCCTCCCAAAGTGCTGGGATCACAGGTATGAGCCACTGCGCCTGGCCTCTAATTTACTTTTTAAATAAACTGTGTGTGTGTATATATATATTTATATATATATATAATATAATTATATATAATTTTTTTTTTTAGTTGGAGTCTCACTCTGTTGTCCAGGCTAGAGTGCAGTGG
>NW_007190631.1:2986-21973 GCF_000164805.1 Carlito syrichta
TACAGGCACACGCCACCATGCCCAGCTAATTTTTTGATTTATTGTAGAGATGAAGTCTCATAAAGTTGCCCGGGCTGGTCTCAAATCTGTGGGCACAGGCAATTCTCTCACCTCGGCCTCATGCTGGTATTATAGGCATGAGCCACCAAGCTAGGCCAAACTATATTTTCTAATCTAATTTTTGTGCAATTCTTTGCATTTTTCATGTGGCATTAGATCACACACCAGGCACCCCATACCCCCAGCAGGCCTGACCTCACATTCTGATGGCCCTGCTGGGAGTGTGCCCTAACACTCATATTATCCAGTAAAGCTGAAAATACAGATAACCCTGTAGCAGCTCAGCTATTTCACTCCTCTATGCATCTTAGAGAAAATTCTTGCATTTAAAAGACATATAAGCCGGGCTCGGTGGCTCAGCCTGTAATCCCACACCTGAGCCTGTGGGTTCGAGACACGCCTGGGCAACTTGGTGAGACCTCATCTCTACAATAAATCAAAAAATTAGCTGGGTGTGGTAGCGCGCATCTGTAGTTCCAGCTACTTGGAGGGCTGAGGCGGAAGGATCGCCGGAACCCAGCGGGTCAAGGCTGTAGTGGCCGGGAACGGCCACTGCACTCCAGTCTGGGTGGCAGAGTGAGACTCCAACTCAAAAAAAACAAAAACAAAAAAACATATAAGGGGGTCCCCAAAAAACTATAATTATTTTTGGAGGGTATGCTCTTTGTAGTACAGGATTCCCCCAGTTAGGTGAGTGCTCTAGAAACCCATAGGCATCAGTGTACTAACCAGTGTTGTTGTGAGAGGCTGCGTTCAGCTTCAGTGAATTTTTTGGAGACTCTTTCAACACTTTTGCCCATTTCATGATATGGGCAATTTATGTGCACACCTGCCTACACCACACTGAGTGTTCAGCAGTTTTTGAACAAAGATGGCATGACTCTCATTTCCCACCCATCCAATTAAGCTGATCTCGCCCCAATAGACTTTTTTTTGTTTTCCCAAATTAAAAAATGTTCTCAAAGAGAAACATTTTGTCAATGTGGAAGAGGTGAAGTACAAAATGGTAGAAATACTAAAAGGCATCAAAACTGACAAGATCAAACATTGTTTTGTGCAGTGAAAAAAGCATCAAACGGAGAATACTTTGAAAGTGACTGAAGTTTAAACATGCAAAAAATAAATACACAATTTCTCACATATAAATTCTGTTTTTGGGTCCCCCCATACAAGGATATTTCTAGTTCATTGTTAATAATAGTAAAAAACTGGAAGAACCTCAAATGTTTAATGGAGTGTCTATGTCTACCTATACAATGGGATATAATCATCAGTGAAGACAATTAACTATACATCTGTACAAAGCAACATGAAAAACTCTCACAAACATATTGAAGAAAAAAATAAACTGAAGAACACAAACAGAATGATTTCACTTAAAACTCAAAACAAGGCTGAGCGCTGTGGCTCACGCCTATAATCCCAGCACTTTGGAAGGCCGAGGTGAGAGGATAGATTGAGCCCACAGGTTTGAGACTAGCCCGGGCAACTTGGCAAGACCTCATCTCTACAATAAATTAAAAAATTAGCCAGGTGTGGTGGTGCGTGCCTGTAGTTCCAGCTACTTGGAAGGCTGAGGGAGATGGATCACCTGAGCCCAGTAGGTCGAGGCTGTGGCGGCTGTGAGCATGCCACTGCACTCCAGCCAGGGCAACACAGTGAGACTCCAACTCAAAACCAAAACCAAAACAAAAAACAAATAAAATTCAAAGCACATCAGAGAAATGCAAATCAAAACCACATTGAGATACAACCTAACCTCAGTAAGAATGGCCATCATTAACAAAACAAACAACAACAGATGCTGGCAAGGATGCGGAGAAAAGCGGAGAAAAAGGAACGCTTCTACACTGCTGGTGGGAATGCAAACTAGTGCAACCTCTTTGGAAGACAGTGTGGTGATTTCTGAAAGGACTAGAAATTGACCTTCCATATGACCAAGCAATTCCCTTATTGGGAGTATATCCGGAGGAACTCAAATCATTCTACAAAAACGATACCTGCACACATATGTTTGTTGCAGTTCTAGTCACAATAGCAAAAACATGGAACCAACCATACGACCTATTGAAGCTGGACTGGATAAAGAAATATGTGGCACATATATACAATGGAATATTATGCAGCCATAAAGAAGGTCAAACACATGGACTTCGCAGCAACTTTGATGGATTTAGAGTCAATCATACTCAGTGAGCTATCACAGAAACAAAGAACAGAGTATCATATGTTTTCACTCATAAGTAGACCTTGAACAATGATCGTACTACTATAAGAAAGGGATTGGCAGTAGTGAGAAACTGCCAGGGAAGGGGGCATGGGATTGGCAGTTGAGGGAAACCGCTAGGGGATGGAGGGGCACACCTCATCAACAAGGGTATCTGTATAATCAATGTTTGTATACCTAACCCTGAATTGTACCCCACATCTTTAAATTGAAGTAAAATAAATAAATAAATAAATAAATAAATAAAAGAAAGATTATAGTGCCTGTCACAGTCTCAGATGCAGGCCAGTGTCTCAGAGTGAACAGGAAGGCGAGGGCCCACCTGTAGTATTTCTTTACATTAGCTACTCAGGGAATGAGGGGCACGCTGCACAGAGGTCCCTGCATCCGGGCAAACACCTGTGGCTGTCACACTGTCTCTTCAAAGCACTGAGTATGGTGTGTGTGTGTGTGTGTGTGTGTGTGTGTGTGTATGCATGCGTGTATGTATGTGCGTGTGTGCATGTTTAATTTCAAGACCAGGGAGTCTGGTATTTTTTTTTTCCATTTCTTTTCTTTTTTCTTTTTAATTTTAAGGATAGGCACAATTCAGGGTTAAGTATACAAATGGTCATTGTATAAGTAAAGTTTGGGCCTTATTTTGGGCCCCACTTCACCTGGTTTGAGATCAGGTACCCCTGTTGATGAAGTGTGCCCCAAGTGTGGTAATTTTAAGAGGAAAAACTGTCTTTACTTCTCACTGTGAAAAGTAATAACATTTACACAAGAATGTGAATATACTTAATACTATTGAACTGTATCCTTAGAAATGGCTAAATGGTAAGTTTCATGTGCTATGTTTTTTGACCACAATAAAAAATAAAAAAGTCTAAAAAGAAAACAAATTCAAAACAATACAAAATCAAACATTATTGTTTAGATATACACGTTCACCTTATATAAGTATCGAGGAAAGCAAGAAAATTTTCTTTTTTTCTTTTTTGAGTCGGAGTCTCACTCTGTTGCCCAGTCTGGAGTGCAGTGGCCGCTCCTGGCCACTGCAGCCTCAATCTGGTGTGCTCCGGTGATCCTTCCACCTCAGCCTTCCGAGTAACTGGAATTACAGGCATGCACTACCACGCCCAGCTGATTTTTTGATTTATTGTAGAGATGAGGTTTCATCAAGTTACCCAGGCGGGTCTCAAACCCTCAGGCTCAGGCAATTCACTCACCTCGGTCTCCCAAAGCGCGGGATTACAGGCTGAGTCGCCGAGCCTGGCCAAGAAAATTTTCAACTTCAGAGTAGTTTATTTTGAAGGGAAGAGTGGGTTGTGCTCTTGAAAGGGCACAAAGGGGTCCTCAAGGAGACTGTTAATGTTTTGTTTCTTAAACTGAGTACATGACTTGAGTACATGAATTTTTATGATTTTTACCCTAAGATATTATATATATATGTGTGTGTGTATATACACAGTTGATCCTTATTTGCAGGTCTGTATTTGTAAATTTGCCTACTTGCTAAAATTTGTCTGTAACCTCCAAATCAGTACTCAAACAGAGCAATGAAAACTGAGTCACCCCCATGTGCATGTTGTCAGTTGCGGTTAAGCAAGGTGACACTAGGTCTCTTGTTTCTACTTTCAATGGTATTTTTAGTGCCACATGTTTTGCATTTTTGTGCCTTTGTAGGTGATTGGCTGTTCAAAATGGCCCTCAAGATGTAGTGGTGAAGTGCTATTTAGTGGTACTAAGTGGAATAAAACTGATATGTGCCATAAAGAGAAAATATATGTTACATAAGCTTTGTTCAGGTAGGAGTTATAGTGCTGTTGGTCATGAATTCAATGTTAATGAACCAACATTATACATTACATATGATGATCTTAAATAGAAACATACATAAAACAAGGTTATCTATTGATTGGTTGATGAAAATGATATGACCATAGGTTCCTAGGAATTTAACCAGTATTTTGCTTAGGAGCAATGATTCAGTATTTGCTAATTAGGAGTTTGTTGCTACTTTGGAGAATCTAACTATTCAAGTAATAAGACTCCACAGTATATGGACATTTATAGTTGCAGGTATGGAAATTTTAATACCTTTCCTAAAGAGGGTAAAAAGTAGTCACCAAGGATAGATTATTTTAGTGGAAACTAGTGTGTTTCAAGAGATGGGAAGCAGCCATGATTAGAATGAAAACAAGTTAGAAAGAGTAGTTGGAGTGACTGTGGCAGTGTAGAAGGCCAGAAGATCTAGCTGAAGACTTGCCATTGATTTTATGAGTCTTAATTATGTGCCAAGGTAGAAAGGAGGAAAGAGGATATTTAGAGAATTATTGAAATAGGAGTGTGGGACTTCATTAAACCCCAGACCTCCCTCTCCAAAGTTCTTCAAAAATGTAGGGTCTGGGGCTTTGGATTTGAATAGGTGCAATAGGAAGAAAAATGCGGTCCTGAAGGTAGTGGCAGTGTGAGTTCAAGGAGAGATGACTGAGGCTCAGAGGGCAGTGGGGGTTGAAGGAGAGGTGAGTGAGGGTAGAGAGCAGAGGGGGTTCAGGGAGAGGTGAGTGAGGCTCAGAGTGCTAGAGGAATCAATAGTGGCAGAGCACAGTGGGGCTGGAAATAGTTGCATCTGTATGATTTATAGGGCATGTGCTGGCTGGACAGTTAGGCAAAAGATAATCCAGGACAATTAAGAACCTTGGGTTTTTTTGTTTGTTTGTTTTGAGTTGGAGTCTTACTCTGTTGCCCAGGCTGGAGTGCAGCGGCATGCTCATGGTTACCGCATCCTTGACCTACTGGACTCAGGAGATCCTTCTGCCTCAGCCTTCCAATTAGTTGGAACTACAGGAACACGCTATCACGCCCGGCTGATTTTTTTTTGAGTTGGAGTCTCACTCAGTCACCCAGACTCTAGTGCAGTGGCCACGCCCGGCCACCGCAGCCTCGACGTGCTGGCTCTGGCGATTCTTCCACCTCAGCCTTCCAAGTAGCTGGATCTACAAGTGCGCGCTACCACGCCCGGCTGATTTTTGATTTATTGTAGAGATGAGGTCTCGCGAAGGCTTAGCCACCGAGCCCGGCCCTGATTTTTTTAATTGTAGAGACGAAGTCTACCAAGTTGCCCAGGCTGGTCTCGAACCCATGAGCTCAGTCAATCCTCTCACCTTGGCCTTCCAAAGTGCCATGATTAGTCTTGAGCCACTGTGCCCGGCCTAGAACCTTGGGTTTTATATTGGAAGAAATAGAAGATACTTAGGCAGAAGAGTCCATTTTTGTTTTAGAAAGATCACTCTTGCAGCAAGGTCGTTCAGAAAGAACGGGGGGAGTGAAATTGCATAGAGAGATGAGTGACAAATTCATTGCAGTTGTTCAGCCCAGGGATGACATGTGTGGGGGAGTGGGGCGGGGCCGTGGATATTATTTAGGGGATAAATGGATAAGACCTGGTGGCTTGGGAAGAGGAAGGAATCTGGCGTGTGGACTAGGGTTCAGGCAGATGTCAGGGCTGAGAAGACTTTCTGGAAGAAGCGGTTCTGGACCAAGTCAGAGGTGATCCACAATCAGAGGAGGCAGAGAAAAGCCCTGAGCTGGAACCCCTCACCACCAAAACCTCCAGTCTCCGGGGACTAAAATTCACATCTAACTGGTGGTTTCAAAACGTCTAAAAAGTCTTCTTCCCTTCAAAAGGTTTAAGCGACTTCATGAGAGACGCTGAGTTAGAGCCACCCAAGCATACTGTGGCTAGATTCCTGACCCTAAGAAGCTGTTATGAGATACTACATGTCGTTTTCACTCTGCTACATTTTCGGGTAATCTGTTACACCCCAAGAAATAATACAACAACTATCTGTGACCACCCTGCAGCCCTACACTCACCGTGCCTCTCTCACCCAGCTCACCTATCCCATTCTCAGCCCTAGAGCGAAACGCCCCTCCACTCCCCGCCCACCGCCAGCTCCGCCCCGACCTTAGCCCGGCACGATATGCCCCGCCCCGACGTCCGGTGGCCTCTCGCCGCTCACCCAGTTCCGCCCCGTCCGCCGAGTCTCCTGCCGGGTCCTAAACCTTCCACAGATTCCCGCCACGCCCACTACGCGCCCGCCGCGAGTTTCGCGCACTGCAGGTCCCGCGGGGCCCGACTTGTGCCGGCCCGTTCACTGCGGAACATATTTTCACAGACGCGTTTCCGGAGGCGGGAATTTGGAGACGGACGATCCGCCCCACGTAGGCTTCCGAGGCGACTACAGTGCATGGCGGTAGGCGGTGTGGAGATTCGCGTGGGTGGCGGGGCGTTGGGCCTACGGCGTCCCACCGTGACCCTTTGTTGCCTCCCTTTCTCCAGGCCCCAGGACATCCTGCTCGGGAGGCACCAGCGGCCCCAGACCCAGGTATCGCCCTTGCGCTGCGCAGAACCCGGCTCCCCAGCCCGATTCCGGTGCCTGGAATGCTTCCACTGTCTGTTTCTGCTCAGGGCAACCCACGTGCAGTTACTCCGCCTCCAGAACGCTCTTAATGTTGCAGGAGTTTTGAATTCCACCGTCAGTCTAAAGCAGCAACCTCTGGTTCTTGTCCCACCACCAAGAAGATTAAGGAACGCGTACACCAAAAGGATCAGTGAAAGTGTATTAAGCAACAAAACTATCTCCAGAGAAGATAGGGAACGGAAATGGTTATCTGGTGCTAGAAGTTTTTTTGTGGTTTTTATCTTATCTTTTCTGAGGGCGTTTTGCTCATTCACATCTCATCTGTCCCTTACTTCCTGAGACTCAGTTCTTATTTCGCATGCGGATTCTTGACCGAAGTGACTCCATCTTGAATATTACTCATAAGTACTACAGAAAAGGGGGCGGGGGGGACAGGACCTTAATGCTAATGCTGTGTTAATGATATAATAAGCCAAGGTCAGGTTAGGGCATTTAGTTATGCTACTGCGCCTGTGTTTGAGCAGCAAAAAGTTCCTTTTAGCAGTACATCTTGGGTTAACTGGATGTTCTTAACCACATTAACCACGTTTTTAAGCCAACAGTTATATAATGGGGATGGTGCAGGGGACGTTCCCACAGGTGTTAAGTTCCCTGGGACCCTCACTCTCTGCCTAACCAGCTTCTGACTGTCTTCTCTGTCACCCATAGGTGATGAAGGCAGTGCAACCTCGAAGAAGCAAAAGAATAAAAAGAAAACTCGGACCAGAGCCTCGGTGGAAAATGGAGGTGACAAGGCCTTGGAGAAGTCTACCCCAGAGGAAGTCCCCCTAAGTGCTGAGGCCCAGGCAAGAATGGCCCTCATTCGGGGAGGGTGGAATCCTCCGGTGCATTCTGGGTGTGAATCCCTGGCAGATGAGGTCTGGGATCTGCAGAGTACAGGCAGGAAGGGGAATGGCATGGTGGTCTGGGATCCTTGCAGGTTGGGGCTAGAGGGGTGAGGTCCTGCTTCCCTCTCATAGCTACTTCTCCCAACTCATCACAGGCGAGGCAGCTGGCTCAGGAACTGGCCTGGTGCGTGGAGCAACTGGAGCTGGGCCTCAAGATGCAGAAACCGACCCCGAAACAGAGTAAGGATCCCTAGTGTGGAGTTGAGGGATGTGAACAGTGGCAGTGCCTGGCTAGCAGGTGCTGTGAGGGGATGGAGTTGTTGTCTTTGCCGTTGCATGATAGAAGGTGGTATAGAGGAGGTCACTGGTCCTTTATTTTTATCTGCAGAAGAGCAGGCTCTTGGGGCCATAAGAACCCTGCGCAGCAAAAGAACTCCCCTGCCCCGGAAGAGGCAGCTGATGCATTCCTTGTTTGGGGACTACAGGGCTCAGATGGAAGCAGAGTGGCGTGAGGCCCTGCAAGCTCTAAGAGCTGGTGAGGAGCTGGGATCTGGTTGGTTCCAGAAGGCCTAGTTTAAGGGAATAGGGGGAAGCACGCAGGGAGTGAAAGGACGAAGGTCCAGAGCAACAAGACTGTTGGAGGAAGGAGATGGGCTCAGGGAAGCCAAGGCAGTAGGCAAGGCTGGACCTCTCAGGAACACAGAACTAGGGCCTGGACTTGGCAGGTAGGGGCAGGGCTTGATCCTCTGCTGGCTGTGACCCAGATCCCACAGCAATCTGAGTGCTAGGATCTACCTCTTAGTAGCATTAACACCTTTTGCAAGTTACCGAGTCTCCCTATGATTCTAACTGGGAAGTGATAATAATATCAACCTCGTAATTTTGATAAATTAAAATCACTTAATTTATGCAGGGGGGTTAGAGTTGTATGGGCAATCATAACTGTACAGATGTGTTATTATTCATATTTGACACTCTGTCTGCTCTCCTCCCTTCGACAGCTGCCCTCTCAGCCCAGGTGCATTCTGTAAATGAAGCTACCAGAAAGAAGAACCGAAGGGTCTGCAGGCCTCGCCCTGCAGCGAGATCCAAAGCCACTCTGGATATGCCTGATGAAGAGTTTAGGTTCAATTTCTTTTAGCCTCTCCTTGATCCTGGAATCATCCATCTTTCCTGGGTGGTGCAGGGGTTTGTCTGGAGTACAGAACCTTTCCAGGAATTCTCTATTGGCACATTTGGGATTGTTCTGTCCCTGGTTTGTCTGAGGCTCTAGGACTATTGGGTAGGTGTGAGACTGTCAGACAGACACAAGACCTCTTTTATTTTCTGATGAAATGTCTCTCCTGCCAGAAGAGAGAGAAATCTATTTAGGAATCTACAATAAATTGAAGTGAGTGTTTCGTGTGTTGTAGAAAGAATATTGTTTTCAGACTAGGATTAAATTAAGTAGCTGTTGGTAACAAGGATGAGTGGGAAAGCTATGTAATTGTACATTGGTCTCACTTTTTTTTTTGAGGTGGAGTATCACTCTGTCACCTAGGCTGGAGGGCAGTGGCACACTCACGGTCACCACAGCCTCGACCTGCTGGGCTTAGGCGATCCTTCCATCTCAGCCTTCCTAGTAGCTGGAACCTCAGGCATGTGCCACCATATCTGGCTAATTTTTTGACTTATTGTAGAGACAATGTCTCACCAGGTTGCTCAGGCTGGTCTTGAACCCCTTGACTCAGGCAGTCCTCTTGCCTCGGCCTCCCAAAGTGCTGGGATTACAGGCTTGAGTCACTGCGCCTGGCCTGGTTCTCACTTTTAAAGGATGCTCTGTCAAATAGTTTAGTGCTTTATGCCATTACATCACAGTGCCATAAATCTCAAGTTTTGATAAAAATGGGTAACGAGTGGTAGAGTGTGCTAACCATTTGTGTTAGAGGAAGTATAGATGAGGCAAGGGTCTAACACTGCTGGGTCCAGGCTCTTACCCCAGTGCGTGATCCTTTGTTCATGTTGCCATCATTCCTTAGTAGGTGTTATCCTCAGGGAACCAGTGTGGCCCCCACCAGGCTTGGCTTTGTTCTTGGGACCAGGGAGCTTCTTGCCCTAATGGTCCCAGCCAGAGACCTTCAGCGGACTACCTGTCTAAATGTTAGCCATTCTAAGGCTCAGTCTCAGGCCCTCTGCTCCATGGAATTGAGATCTTCAGGTGACCTAATCCTTCCTGGTGCTTGATTTTTGCTAGTGTCTCCCAGACTTGCATCTTAGACTAGATGGATGCCTGGAACCCAACTTCCTACTCATCATCTACACTTGGGTGTTTCATGGGCATTTCAGACTTGACATGTTCAAAACACCTGCTTAGGCCTCAAATCTCTCTTCGTCTTCTGCTTTTCAGGGGGCACTACTGACCACCTAGTTGATTAGGCCACACACCTG
This sequence comes from Carlito syrichta, assembly GCF_000164805.1. NCBI lineage: Eukaryota > Metazoa > Chordata > Mammalia > Primates > Tarsiidae > Carlito > Carlito syrichta. The sequence goes on from NW_007190631.1 coordinate 12,997, forward strand.
TGTCATCCTTGATTGCTTTCTCAAGCACCATATGTTCAATATTTGAGCTGCTGTGTCAGCTCTGCCTTCAAGTCTATCTCAAATCGTTTGCATTTTCTTGTCTTCACTGCTGCTCACTAGTTCTGACCTCTGTTACCCAGCCTGCTGTGTTAACCTCCTAATGTTAGTTTCCCTTACTCCCACTCTGCCTATTTCTGCTCACTATAGCTTGTGTCCCTTCATGATTATTGGATTACATTCTCCTGATCTAGTTGCTTCATTATATCTTGGATACGATATGAAGGCTGATGTAACAGGCCCTACAGAAGTCTGCAACTTTGCCCCTTGATGGCCTGTGTGAAGTGGTTCCCCCTTCTCTTCCTTTTTATTGAGTTGGAGTCTCACTCTGTCTTCAAGGCTGGAGTGCAGTGGCATGCTTGTGGCTTCCACAGCCTCGACCTGCTGGGCTCAGGCAATCCTTCCACCTCGGCCTTCCAAGTAGCTGAAACTACAGGCAGGTGCCACCATGCACAGCTAATTGTTTTATTTATTGTAGAGATGAGGTCTCGCCATGTTGCCAGGTTGGTCTTGAATCCCTGGGCTCAGGTAGTCTTCTTGGGCTCTGCTCCCTTCTGTATCTTAAGTAACCAAATTTAAACCTGCCTCAAAGTCTTCAACTTTTCTGTTCCTTTTGCTCAGATTGTTCTTCTTCTAGATCTTAGCATGACTTAAGTCTGGGTAAGTAAAAATCAACTTTGTATGAGAAAGTAACTCTGCCCTATCATTCATCAGACTGAGATAACAGATTCTGAAAAGGTCAGGGTGCTAGTAGGAACAGTTTTCCTTCATGGTTACCATGTGGATGTAAAGTGTCAAGTGTCATAATCACCCTTTGAATGTCTTTGTTTTCTTTCTTTTTTTTTTGAGTTGGAGTTTCACTCCGTTGCTCAGGCTGGAGTGCAGTGGCACACTCATGGCCACCCCAGCGTCAACCTGCTGGGCTCCAGTGATCCGTCTGCCTTCCAGGTAGCCAGAACTACAGATGCATGCTATCTCACCCGGCAAATTTTTTTTTTTTTTGAGTTGGCGTCTTACTCTGTCGCCCAGACTGGAGTGCAGTGGCCACTCACGGCCACCGCAGCCTCGACCTGCTGGGCTCTGGTGATCCTTCCGCCTCAGCCTTCTGAGTAGCCGGAATTACAGGCACACACTACCACGCCCGGCTGATTTTTTGATTTATTGTAGAGATGAGGTCTCGCTGCCCAGGCGGGTCTCGAACCCGCGGGCTCAGGCAATCCACTCACCTCAGCCTCCCAAAGATATGGGATTATAGGCTGAGCCACCGAGCCCGGCTCACCCGGTGAATTTTTAAATTTATTATAGAGATGAGGTCTCGCCAGGTTGCCTGGGCTGGTCTCGAACCCGCAGCCTCAGGCAGTTCCCTCGCCTCAGCCTCCCAAAGTGCTGGGATTACAGGCTGAGCCACTGAGCCCAGCTGTTTCTGCTTTCTTAAGGAGAATGTTTATTAAAATCAGATAGCGGCTTGCTTTTAGAAATCACCAATAGGGAGGAAACTTCCTGATCTCAAGAAGATGCTTTGATTTATGATCCAGATGCAGAACTTCAAATAAGGGATTTTGGGGCATTACTTCCCAAGGACACAGGACCCTGGTTCACTTCACAATACAAACTTGTTCTTGATGCCAATATTCAGACTGTCTTGCAGTGTGCCTACTAAAATACTGTTTCATTTAGATTTCACCTAAATACCCTTTTGCTAAATCTTCTAATAACCTATCTCTCTTATGAGATGCCCATGGATCTGGTATGCAGTCTCTCTTGTCAGAATGAACCAACAAACTGTTGGATGATATGTTTGTCCCTTATGGCAGGGGTCCCCAACATGAGCAAGCAAGGCTTCATCTGTATTTACAGCTTTTCCCCAGTACTCACATTTCTGCCTAAACTCCGCCAGATTAGTACTAAAGAGCCTGCTTCCATTTCTGCATCCCAAATATTTTGAAGCAGGGTTTTCTGCAATGACTACAACCAAAACAAGATTACAGAATAGACTGGACACCAACAACACACTTTGGGTGTCACTGTCTCCTATCACCCCCAGACGGTGCCATCTGGTTGCAAGAAAACAAGCTCAGGGATCCCACTGATTCTATATTATGGTGAGTTGTATAATTATTTCATTGTATATTACAATGTAATCATAATAGAAATAAAGTGCACAATAAATGTAATGCACTTGAACCATCCCGAAACCATCTCTAATCTCAAACACTCCTCAGCCTGGCAGAGCTTAGCCAAGTTACCATCAGGTTCCATTTTCCTTGGAAATTTATTCATAATTCCTCATATTTTGTTACCTATCCATAGAGCTCTGTCTAACCCCTGTCATCATTCTCTAACCATCTCACTGAGGTTAGAGGAAGAAGTGCGAGAGGTGGGTCTCATAGGGCCTTGTGGGTTGAGCCTGGATCTTAGGATTTTTTCCTGAGGACATCATCCCCCACCTCCACTCTTCAAGAGATGTTGGCAGCCAAAGCATAAAAACTTCAAAATTTTTTTTCACAACAAAAATATTTAATTGCAGTGTGGGTGCATTTTAACATATTGAATATATCTGCTGTGATGGGGGGGGCAGGCTCCCTTGAAGTCAACCTTCCTGAAGTCTAGGAAAGGGTGTGTGTGAGAGAAGGCATCTCTTCCTTTACTGGGACCCACACCCCCATCCACAACCTGCAGGGTTTCTCCTTCTCAGGGTGTCCCCCATTCCCCTTCCTCCATCCCCCTCACCCTTGCGTAGAAGATTCATGTGACGCTGCTGTAGAGTTTCTGGGATAGTGACTAAGGTACAGATCTGGCAAGATCTTGTTCTGAAGACCGTTGTATGGGTTCACCTCCCTCTGTGCCCTCTCTCCATTGGCCTGGTCCTATCTGAGGTCTCCAGGCAACAGTTCCTGTGGCATATTCCTGCTGGGTTAGGTCTCACTCGGGGGTCCCCCATGTCTTTGCCTCCAATCATTCTGCCCACTCCCAAGCTCAGGAACTTTTTTTGTGCCCTCCCTCCTAGAGCTCCACTCACCTGCCCCAGCTTCTTAGGACCTTGGTTACCAGAACTGCCCCTGGATGCTGCCAGGAAAGGGCTGGATATGTGATTGAACTTCACCTTGGTTAATCATTTCCTTAAAAATATTAAAAGTACTTAGAGACTTCTCCCACTTTCAAGCAGAAACCCAGAATCAGATCCCTCTACATCTATCTCAAAAAACCAGAGATTTCATATCTGAGAAAATATTGTGGTCAGTGTGACCAGTATCACCAATGTAATAATATAGGCAGAATAGCTCTTTCCTATTCTAACTAACTTGATAACTTTATAGTTTGTTTATTAAATTTTGGGGTCAGTGGGGTCAGAGTCTCACACTGTCGCCCAGGTTGGAGTGCAGTGGCATGCTCATGGCCGCCGTAGCCTCAACCTGCTGGGCTCAGGTGATCCTTCCACCTCAGCCTTCCAAGTAGTTGGAACTACAGGCATGCGCCACCATGCCTGGCTAATTTTTTGATTTATTGTAGAGATGAGGTCCTGCCAAGTTGCCCAGGCTGGTCTTGAACCTGTGGGGTCAGGCAATCCTTTTACCTCAGCTCCCCAAAGTGCTGGGATTATAGGTGTGAGCCACTGTACCCAGCCTTGTTTATTTAAGTTTCTTAATTAGGGAAAGATACACATAATATAAAACTTACCATCTTAGGCATCTTAAAGTATACAGTACAGTAGTGTTAAGTATACTTAACACATTGGGAAATCATTTGCCAGAATTTATTTATTTATTTATTTTTGGTCAGGGTCTCTTTCTTAGGTTGGAGTACAGTGTCATGATTATGGCTTACCATGGCCTCAAACTCCCAGACTCAAGCGATTCTCAGCCTCTCAAGTAGCAAGGACAATAGGCATGTACCACCATACTTGACTAATTTTTAAATTTTTTGTAGCAATGTGGTCTTAATATTGCTTAGGGTGGTTTCAAACTTCTGGGCTCAAGCTGTCCTCCCACTACTGCCTCCCAGAGTGCTGAGATCACAGGCATGAGCCACTGCACCTGGTCAACCTCCAGAAGTTTTTTACACCTACTAAACAACAGCACTCCATTTCCACCTCTTTCCAGCCTCTGGCAACCACCATTTTACTTTTGTTTCTATGACTAGTACATCTTAAAACACCAAAAGAAGGTCTAGCACAGAGAAAGCGGCCACCATTGGTTTTAATAATCACCTAAATACTGACTCCAAAGCCTGTGCTCTATTCCACTGTACACTTCATTCATTTATGCAGGATACAATGTTTCAGAATGTGTTTAGGTTGGGAGGACATATTGTTGGACATGTTGGATGTGTGGACATTTCTGCAGTTTTCTGAGTCCAACACACTCTTTCGTAATTTCAGGCTTTAGCTCCTGCTGCTCCTGCTGTTTGGCCTGGAAGACTCTTCTCTCCCCTAGTCTGTTGATATTTTTCTGTGTGCAATGTTTATAATGAGTTCACATGTAATCTTTCAAAAATCTTTTCAGACTCCATAGCCCACAGGTCCTATTTTTCTGTGTGCTATGCTCCAACACAAATCTATAGTTACTTTACTAAATGTATTTGTTCCTATCTGAGTTACTTGAGAACAAGAAAGATACCTAATCCAGCTCTGCAGTACCAGTACCTGGCACATTATAGACAGATGTATGTTTGGTACTTGTTTGCTGACTGCTGATGTCGGACCAGTGAGCACTGTAATTTTTTTTTTCTTACATTATATCATTCAGAAACACAGATATCATCACATAGTGGCTGGCCTAGGTCAACACTGACTCATGCTTGTCCTTTTTCGTAGCAAGGAATATAGAGATTAATAAAATCAAAAGTGAGTTTGTTGAAAATATCAACAATATGGATAAACTTCTAGCTAGACTAATCAAGGAGAAAAAAGACAAAATGACATGTAATGAATAAGAGTAGGACATCACTACAGATTCTAGAAACATTAAATGAATCTTACAGAACATTTTGTCAATATATTTGACAGCTTAAGACAAAATGGATAACATCCTTGAAGATGCAAATTTCCAGAAATGAGAAAACAAGAAATAGAAAACGTGCATAGCCTTATATTCATTTAAAAAGTTGAAATTGTAATTGGAAAAACTTCCCTCTGTATAACCCTCCAGGTTCAGATGGCGTTTTTGATTAATCTATCAAACATATGGGAGTCCCTTCCTATCTCTAAGTGATATGTTCCAAGACCTCCAGTGGATGTCTAAAGTTATGGATAGTACCAAATCCAATATATACTATGTTTTATCTAATACACACATACCTTTGATCAAGTTTTATTTATAAGGCACAGTAAGATATTAACAATAACTACTAATAATAGACCAATTATAAAAATATGCCAGCATCACTATCATTGCACCATGGGGCAATTTTTTTTTCTGCTTTTTTCTTTTTTTTTTTTGAGTTGGAGTCTCACTCTGTTCCCCAGATTGGAGTGCAGCGGCCACTCCTGGCCACTGCAGCCTCGACCTGCTGGACTCTGGTGATCCTTCCGCCTCAGCCTTCCAAGTAGCTGGAACTACAGGCGCACGCTACCACGCCTGGCTAGTTTTTGATTTATTGTAGAGATGAGGTCTGGCCAAGTTGCCCAGGTGGGTCTTGAACCTGTGGGCTCAGGCAGTCCACTTACCTCAGCCTCCCAAAGCACGGTATTACAGGCTGAGCAACCGAGCCCAGCTTGCTTTTTTTTAACTACATATTTTTATTTTAAAATTGTGGGGTACAGTTAAGGGTTAGGTATACAAATATGCATTGTGCAGTTACCCTTGTTGATGAGGTGTGCCCCTCCCCGTCCCCAGACATATCGATTACCGTTAATCCCACCTCCCTTCCCCTCCCTGCTTACCCCATAGTTTCCTGCCACTGTCAATCCTTTTCTTATAGTATTACGATAGTTGTTCAAGGTCCACTTATGAGTGTGAACGTGTGATACTCAGATCTTTCTGTGAGAGGTCACTCAGTATTATAAACTCTAATTCCATCCAGGTTGCTGCGAAACTCATGATTTTGTTCTTTTTTATGGCTGCGTAATATTCCATTGTGTATATGTACCACATTTTCCAAATCCAAGTCCTCTTTTGATGGATAGCATGGTTGGTTCCATGATCTTGCTATTGTGAACAATGCTGTGATAAACGTACATGTGCAGGTATCTTTTTTATAGAGTGATTTGAGTTCTTCTGGGTATATTCCCAGTAGGGGGGCTCAGGGTCATATGGAAGGTCAATTTTTAGAGCTTTTAGGAATCGCCACACTGCTTTCCACAGAGGTTGCACTAGTTTACACTCCCACTAACAGTGTAGAAGTGTTCCCTTTTCACCACACCCTCTCCAGCATCTGTTATTTTTTGAGTTGATAATGGCCATTCTGACTGGAGTTAGGTGGTATCTCAGTGTAGTTTTAATTTACATTTCCTTGATGACTAGTGAGGTTGAACATTTCTTCATGTATCTGTTGGCCGCCAATGGAATAGAATTGAGATTCCAGAAATAAAACCTCAATTTCTCAACCAACACATCTTCAACAAAGCCTCCAACAACAACCACTGGGGAGAGGACAATCTATTCAGTAAATGGTGCTGACCACATGCAGAAACTGGCTGACCACATGCAGAAGATTCAAACAAGACCCCATCTATCCCCATACATAAAAATTAACTCTAAATGGATCAGAGACCTAAATGTAAAACCTCAAACCACAAGAACTTTAGAAAATGCAGGACACACCCTTATGGAAGTTGGAACTGGCATCCAATTCCTGAGCAAAACCCGAAATGCATGGGCCATAAGAGATAAGATAGACAAGTGGGACCTCATTAGACTGACAGGCTTCTTCAAAGCCAAAGAAACCATCAAGAGAGCAGGGAGACATCCAACAGACTGGGAAAAAGTATTTGCCAACTCCATTTCTGACAAAGGCCTAACATCTAGGATCTACAAGGAACTCAAATGTGCTGAGAAGGAAATAAACAACCCCATTACAAAGTGGGCAAAAGACATGAACAGACACTTCTCAAAGGAAGATATATGATCATGGGGCAATTATTAAGTAAAATTAGTTGAATACAAGCACTTTGACACTGCCACCATTAATCTGAGATGTGACTAATAAGAGGGTAGTGTATGCAACATGGATAGACTGGATAAAGGGATGATTCATGTCCTAGGTGCGATGGAGTAGGGCAACACAAGGTGTCATGCTACTCAAAATGGCACACAGTTTAAAACTTTGTTTTTCAAGGATCACTTAGGTACCAGTCAATTTATTTTACCCACTTTGGAAGGAAGTTCTCTCTTAAAACTTATGGTTGTTTATTTCTGGAAATTTCCATTCAATATTTTGAGACTGGTTGACTGTAGGTAACAAAAACCAGGAAAGTGAAACCACAGATAAAAGAAGAAAATATCTTTTCTTCACAAACTTTGAGAAAACAAAAGAGGAGAGAACATTTCCCAACTCATTTTAAGACATGACATTACATTGATACCAAAGTTAGACAAATTATTAAAAGAAAACTAAAGATTAATATCCCTCACAAACAATGATGCAAAAGTCCTTAACTATATATTTTCTTTGTTCGTTCGTTCCTTCTTCCCTCCCTCCCTCCCTGTTGGAGTCTCACTCTGTTGCCCAGGCTGGAGTGCAGTGGCACACTTATGGCCGCCACAGCCTTGACCTGCTAGGCTCAGGTGATCCTTCTGCCTTAGTCTTCCAAGTAGCTGAAACTACAGGCACACACCACAATGCCTCGATAACGTAGAGACGAGGTCTCACCAAGTTGCTCAGGCTGGTCTTGAACCCTTGGACTCAGGCAATCCTCTTGCTTTGGCCTCCCAAAGTGCTGGGATTACAAGCTTGAGCCACTGCACCTGGCCCCTAACTAGATATTTTCAAATAATATCCAGCAACGTATAAAAAGAATAATACATCATGACCAAATATGGTTTGCCTTGGGTTGACTTAATATTTGAAAATATTGGCCAAGCATAATGGCTCATGCCTGTAATCCCAGGTCTTTGGGAGGCCGAGGCAAGATTACCTGGACCCAGGGGTTCAAGACGAGTTTGGGCAACTTGGTGAGACCTCGTCTCTACAGTATGAAAAAGTTAGCAGCAACTTGGATGAACTTAGAGGCTATAATACTGAGTGATCTATCACAGAATCAAAGAACCAACTATTACATGTACTCACTCATAAGTGGACCTTGAACGACTATCATAATACTATAAGAAAGGGATTGGTAGTAGTGGGAAATTGCCAGGCGGAGAGGGGAGCACACCTCATCAACAAGGGTACCTGCATAATGAGCATTTGTATACCTAATCCTGAATTGTATCCCATATATTAAAAAAAAAAAAATTAGCTAGGCTTAGTGGCCCATGTCTGTAGTCCCAACTACTTTGAAGAGTAAAGCAAATAATCACCTGAGTCAGCAGGTTGAGCCTGTGGTAGTTGTGAACGTGCCACTGTACTACAACCTGGGCAACAGTGTGAGACTCTAATTAAAAAAAAAACAAATTGAAAATATTAATTCACGATGCTAACAAATAATAGGGAAAAGCTATATTATCCTTTCTCTACACATGGCAGATGGGGAGGGAACTAGAGAGGGAAGGCTGCTGGGCTCTTTATGGGAAATTCTGACACCTTTCTCCTGGCACCAAGACTTTTCAGAACTCACCTTTCCAAGTTAGGGCTTCTTGATAAACATATTTTAAAAAAATTAAACATTTTTTTTTTAGCCTGGTGTGGTAGTGTGTGCCTGTAGTTCCGACTACTTGGAAGGCTGAGGTGGAAGGATCGCCAGAGCCTAGCAGGTTGACACTGGAGTGGCCGTGAGCATACCACTGCACTCCAGCCTGGGCGATGGAGTGAGACTCCAACT
>NW_007190632.1:0-383 GCF_000164805.1 Carlito syrichta
TCAGGAAACTGAGGCACAGAAAGGTTAAACTCCTGGCCCAAGATCACAGACCTGACCAGAGACAGAGCAGGGATGGATCTGTAGTAGACTGGTCTAGACCCCGTACTCTTTTATTTATTTATTTAAAGAAATAGCTTTATTGAGGTATAATTACCATACAATTGTTGGGAGCCAACCATGGAGGCCCACTGAGTGTTAGGGATCAGGGAGGGCCGTGGACCCCAAGACCACAAGGATGCATTCAGGAGCTGTTGACCCCATTCCCTTCTCCCTTTTTCTATTTAGTACACTTAGCCAAGAGGAACTCTGCTGACCTGAGCTGAAGGCTCTGTGACTGTGACAGGCATGGCTATCTCTAGAAACTCATTGTCCCTGTTTCCCAT
>NW_007190633.1:0-684 GCF_000164805.1 Carlito syrichta
CATTTGTTTGTTTTTTCTTCACTCACATACCATGGGAAAAAAACAGGTGCAGATGTCTCACCTTTCTTCTTTTACTTCCTATGTTTCACTGGATTGTAATGTATTCATTCCTTGTAGGTCACTGCCCAGCCCATAGCTTGGCTGCCATCTTTCAACTGTTCACAACAGTTCCAGTAATATATGCCCTGATTGCAAGTAGAGACTGTAGGCAATACTTGTTTCTACAGACAAGTTCTTATCTTTTAATTAGGGGCTCTTGTAAGGAGCTATCAGCATAGCATACCGTGTAGCCTGCTCTAAAGTCCATATATTTAATGTATTTGTTAACTTTTCTAAGTAATGTCTCACTTATTATTTTACTGCTTTATCACAGCAATCCTGCCAAATAGATAACACATTAATTATTATTTCTACTTTACCTATAAAGAATGTAAGGCAGAGAGAAATTAAATGAATATTCTTTTTTTTTTGAGTTGGAATCTCACTCTGTCACCCAGACTGGAGTGCAGTGGCCGCTCCTGGACACCGCAGCCTCAACCTGCTGGGCTCCCGCGATCCTTCAGCCTCAACCTTCCACGTAACTGGAACCACAGGCATGTGCTACCATGCCTGGCTAATGTTTGATTTATTGTAGAGATGAAGTCTTGCCAAGTTTCCCAGGCGGGTCTCGAACCCGCGGGCTCA
>NW_007190634.1:0-456 GCF_000164805.1 Carlito syrichta
TCTCACTCTGTCACCCAGACTGGAGTGCAGTGGCCGCTCCTGGACACCGCAGCCTCAACCTGCTGGGCTCCCGCGATCCTTCAGCCTCAACCTTCCACGTAACTGGAACCACAGGCATGTGCTACCATGCCTGGCTAATGTTTGATTTATTGTAGAGATGAAGTCTTGCCAAGTTTCCCAGGCGGGTCTCGAACCCGCGGGCTCAGGCAATCCACTTACCTCAGTCTCCCAAAGCATGGGATTACAGGCTAAGCCATCGAGCCTGGCCAAAAGGATGTTTTATTTAATATTAAGATCATGATTCCTGCTTTCTTTTGTGTTCTGGTCGCCTGCAATTTTGTTTCCCATCCTCTTACTGTGAGTCTGTGAGTGTACTTTCTGGTGAAGTAAGTCTCTTGCAGACAATATATTGTTGCCTCATGATATTTTATCCATTTTGCCATTCTATGTCTTTTC
>NW_007190635.1:0-356 GCF_000164805.1 Carlito syrichta
ATAACTAGCTAGCTTAACTAGCTAGTTACCTAGCTAGCTATCTAGCTAGCCACCTAACTTAACTAGCTGTCATAACCAGCGAGCTAGCTGACATAACTAGCTGTCTTATGTAGCTTGCTTCCTAGTTAGTCAGATGATTTAACTAACTGATATAACTAGCTAGCCAGATGGTTACCCACGTGACTTATGTAGCATTTTATCTAGCTAACCAACCAGATAGCTAACTGACTTAATGAGTTGGCTTAACTAGCTAGGCAACTGGTTGCCAACAGACTTAACCAGCTGACTTAACCAGTTAATCAGCTGTCTAGTCAGCTGAATTAACTCTCTGGCTATCTATCTAGTTAGCTGTCTAG
>NW_007190636.1:0-965 GCF_000164805.1 Carlito syrichta
CATGGTGGCAAACGTGTTGACATAACTATGTGATTTAACAAGCTAGCCAGCTGGCTTGCCAGCTGATTTAACAAGTTATGTACCCTGCTAGGAAACTGGCTAGCCATCTACTTAACTAGTTGACTCAATGAGGTATCCAGCTGTCTAACAGGCTGATTTGACTGCCTAGCTACCTAGCTAGTTAGCTGGATAACCAGCTGACTTAACTACCTAGCTACCTACATAGCCTGCTTTCTTACCAGCTGATTTAACTGCCTATCTACCTAGCTATTGAGCTTGTTAGTGAGCTGACTTAACAAGGTTACTCAACTTGCTAGTTAACTGGCTAGCCCATTCACTTAATTAGCTAGCTGCACAGCTAGGCAGCTGGCTACCCAGCTCAGATAACTCACTGACTTTACTAGCAAGCAAGTTTACTTAATGAGCTGAATTAACCAGCTAGCTACCTAGCTATCTAGCTTGCCAGCTGACTTAAGTAGCTGGCTTACCTAGCTGACAACTAGCTGGCTTAACTAGCTAGCTATCAAGCTATCTAGCTTGCCAACTGACTTAACTAGCTGAATAATCTAGCTAGCTAGCTGACATAACTAGCTGACTTATATAGCTAGTGTCCTAGTTAGCCAGCTAATCTAACTAGCTGAAATAACTTGCTAGCCCGATGGATAGCCATCTGCCTTGATTAGCATTTTAACTAGCTAACCAGCTGGATAACCAACAGACATATTGAGCTGTCTTAACTGGTTGCCAGTTGACTTAACTAGCTGACTTAAACAGCTAGTCTGCTGCCTAGCCAGCTGACTTAACTAGTTGACTCCCTATAAAGCCAGCTGACTAGCCAGCTGACTTACCTAGCTGACTTAAGCTAGCAAGCAGGGTAGCCAGCTGACTTAACTAGCTGACTTGAACTTCTAGCCTGCTCACTAACAAGCTGACATATCTAGCTAGCTACCTACCTAAACAGCTGG
>NW_007190637.1:0-745 GCF_000164805.1 Carlito syrichta
CTCACTAGTTATTTCAGCTGGCTAACCAGCTGGCTAGTTTAAGTCAGGTAGTTAAGTCAACTGGCTAGCCAATTGGCTAGGTAGAAAGCTATGTAATTAAATCAGCTGGCTAGCTGAATGGCTTGCTAGTTAATTCAGTGAGTTAAGTGAGCTGGCCAGCTGGCTGGCTAGCTAGTTAAGCCAACTAGCTAACTGGATGGCTATCTAGTTAAATCAGCTATTTAAGTAATCTTGTTAGCCAGCAGGCTAGCTAGGTGGCTGGCAAGTTAAGCTGGCTGGTTAGGAGACTGCTCAGGTAATTGGCCCACTAGTTAATCCAGCTGGCTAGCTGGCTGACCAGCAAGGGGCCTGGCTAGTTAATACAGCTGATTATCCGACTGTCTAGCCAGCCAGATGGCTACTTAAGCTGGCTGTCTAGTCCCCTGGTTAACCCACTAGCTAGCTAGCCAGATTCCTATCCAGCTATCCCCCCATGTAGCTAGCTATTTAAGCCAGCTGGATAGCCATGTATACAACCAGTTAACTAGTTCGTTAAGTCAGCTGGCTAGCCAGCTATCCAGCAAAGTAGCTAGTCAGCTAATTAAATCAGCTAGCTAGCCATCTAGCTCCTTAATTCAGCTAGCATCTCAGCTAACTATTCAGCTAGGTAGTGAAGTCAGCAAGCTACAGAGTTAGATAGTTTGTTTCTAGCTAGTTATGTCAGCTAGTCAGCTAGCTAGTCAGCGAGCAATTCAGCTAGTTACTT
>NW_007190638.1:0-604 GCF_000164805.1 Carlito syrichta
CCAGCAAGGGGCCTGGCTAGTTAATACAGCTGATTATCCGACTGTCTAGCCAGCCAGATGACTACTTAAGCTGGCTGTCTAGTCCCCTGGTTAACCCACTAGCTAGCTAGCCAGATTCCTATCCAGCTATCACCCCATGTAGCTAGCTATTTAAGCCAGCTGGGTAGCCATGTATACAACCAGTTAACAAGTTCGTTAAGTCAGCTGGCTAGCCAGCTATCCAGCAAAGTAGCTAGTCAGCTAATTAAATCAGCTAGCTGGCCATCTAGCTCCTTAATTCAGCTAGTAACTCAGCTAACTATTCAGCTAGGTAGTGAAGTCAGCAAGCTGCAGAGTTAGTTTGTTTTCTAGCTAGTTATGTCAGCTAGTCAGCTAGCTAGTCAGCGAGCAAATCATCTAGTTACTTAGCTACGTAGTCGGCTAGCAACTCAGTTATCTTATCAGACACAAAGTGGGCCCACTCGCTTTTCATTAGGTCAGCTAATTGGTTGGCATACCACCTGCAAACCGGTCAGCAAACTAGCCGGCTCACTCACCAGCCAACAGGTCAACTAAATTGTCAGCTTGCTCAGAGGCCAGCAGGTCAGTTAACTAGTCGGCTTGC
>NW_007190639.1:0-7119 GCF_000164805.1 Carlito syrichta
ATGTGTGAAGCCAGGGTGTGGGGTCTGGGAGGGTGAAAATTCGTGAGGCCTGGGGCTCTGGGTCCAGGGTGCTGGGAGAACAAAAATTTGCAAAGCCTGGGGCGCTGGACCCCAGGCACCCAAAGGGTAAAAATGCCCAAGGCATGGGTGCTGGGCCCGGGACACCAGGAGAGTGAAAATGAGAGAGGTGGGGGACCTGGGGCGCTGGAAGGGCGAAAATGCTCAAGTCCTGCAGTGCAGAGTTGGGCCCCGGGGTGCTGGGAGGGTGAAAATGCATGAGGCCCAGGGCTCTGGGCCCAGGAGGGATGCTGTGAGGATGAAAATGCACGAGGCTTCAGGTGCTGGGCCCGGGGCACTGGGAGGGTGAAAATGAGTGAGCCCTGGGGTGCTAGGCTCGGGGCATGGGCCCTGGGTGCCCCGAGGGCAAAAATGCACGAGGCCCGAGGCGCTGGGCCCAGGGTGCCAAAAGGGGGAAAAACGCGTGAGCTGGGCCCAGGTCACTGGACCTTGGATGACGGCAGGGCGAAAAGGACTGAGGCTTGGGGCACTCTGCCCGGGGCAACAGGAGGATAAAAATGCGTGAGGTCGGGGTGCTGGGCCAGGAGCGCCAGGAGGGTGAAAATGTGCAGGGCCTGAGTCACTGTGCCCCGGGCACCAGGAGGATGAAAATACACGAGATCTGAGGCGCTAGACCCGTGGCGCTGGCAGTGCGAAAATGCTAGAAGCCTGGGGCAATGGGCACAGGGCATCAGGAAGGCGAGAATGCGGGAGACCCTGGGTTCTGGGTCCGAGGTGCTAGGAGGGTGAAAATGCACAAGGCCTTGAACACTAGGGGACAGAAGGGCAGAAGGTCAGCTCGGTCTTGCTTTTAACATTCCTGAACAGCACTGATACCATCAGCACTGATAACCATATGTGTGTCATTTATTTATTAATTTAATTTATGTATTTAAATAAATAAAGCAGCTCCACAAAGTATAACCATAGACTTTTGTCCTCCACTGTAGCAGATGCTACTGAGGTGTCCCCTTCACACAATCCCCACACCTCCCTTCTCTGGTGCACAGTGGCCCACATGCAGCCTACTTGGAGACACATGTACTAGCCTAACAGGTCATCTGCATCTCCCTGAGGGATGCTGGGTGGGGAGTGGAAAACCCCAGGATCCCTGGACACAGATGGGCACACACACCCTAGGCTGCTCCCTGGCGAGCTGGATCCATTTCAGGAGTGTAGCCTTCAAGCCAGAAGGGAGCAGTGAGCCACCAGTTCCCCTTGCTACCGCTGGGAGTCTGAGTTGTGGAGGACAGGAGTCTTTGCTGTCAGTGAGCACTCCCTGGCGGTAAACTCTGTCCACCCCAGGCAATATGTAGGGCTTGTGTTCTCCTGTTGCCTGGGAAGCCTTCCCTTTGATTTGCTGGTCATACTGAAAATTGACTGAGGCTCCCCTGGTTGCAGAATAACTTTCAATCAAACTTAATTAAGGGAAGACCAGTCATTTTTATCTCGAGTTTTCTCTCAGGCAGTGTTTTTCTTCTAATTGGAACTTGAGAACATCCCCCAGTCAGTGACGCCTTGGGCTACAGAGCAGTGGCCATTCCTGGCAACCTGATAGGCACCTCCAGGAGAGGTGCAGGCCCATCCATGGGTTCATTTGCAGGAGCTGCACTAAATCACTCCCATCCTGGCCATGGAGAGGCTCCCAGGTTTTACCTTTAGAAGGATTCTGACATTTCCAAACGGCCCCATTGGCCAGGACTATAGATGACAACATCTTGGCAAACAGTTGTGCATAGTGCCCCATGGTATCACTGGCCAGTTGGCAGCTCCTGACTCCAGGAATCTGCCTGTGTGTCTGCCTGCTGGTGACCTCCCAACATGTCGGGACAGAAGGACCTGACTGTCTAAAGAGGAGCCCTAGGTTGAAATTTTGTCCTTTCTCAGTGTGGCTTTAGAGGCAGGAAGAGTTTGCACTGATGGACACAACCGAGCATTTCAGAGACTGTGAGTTACCTGGGGCGCCAGCTGCTGGGGCCTGTCATATCACAAGGTGTCACAGGTGGAGGTCTACAGGAGGACTAGATCACGTGGCATTTGGATATCCCATTTCTCATATTGAGGTGAGTCATTCCTGCAAAGCTGTCGAATGCTGACATGTGACTCTTGCTCCCTGGAACCAGGGCTCTCATATGCTCCTGTGATCCATGACTCTCACGCGACCAACAACCACTCTGGGACTTGGGCTCATCATGTAGATCTGGACCTTTCCCAAATGCACGTGTATGGGTTGATGTGGCTCAGAATACCTCTCTTCACTCCTGAGATCAATGGTCTCTCCTTCTTCTCAGGGGTTTTTGTCTCCACAGCTGTTTTCATTTTATCTTGTGACTGGGGTTTCACCAACATCGTGTAGTTTTCACATTTTCCTAAATTGAGTTGTTTTATTTTCTAATTCATCATGGATGCAACATCACAGGCATGTTCTGCATTCTCTTTAAAGGGCAGAATTTTAAAGTTTTGAAAGACAGCTTTCCTTGGGGAGTTCTGGAACTCATTTTCAGGCACTCATGCTTGCTGGGTATCTGGGCATGCTCTTCATCATTCAAATACACAATTTTCCATGAAACTTGAAGATAAATGGCCTTAATAAATCCCATTATTCTGAAAAAAATAAAATAACAGGTTGGTGACACAGGAGCGGTGATAAATACCATTTTTAATTTTTCAGTGTCACTATTATCTCTTTCCTCCTGCCTGGCTGCAGATAGATGGTCTCCCTGCAAGCCCTACCTGGAATGCTGTGCATTGCAGGGGAGGCCGGACCTCCCAGGAGACTATCTCCAGAGTTCAGGAAGTATGGAGTCAACTGTTGCCATTAATCACTGTCAGGAAGCAAAACATCCCAATCCGTGAAACCTCTAAAAGTCCAGCCTCAAACCAGCCTACAGTTCCTCTTTCTCCTCAGTGGAATGATCTGAAATCCTGAATTATTGCATCAATTTTCTCATTTATTTATTTTCTGAAGACTCAAGTCTTAAATTCTGGTGTTGATGAGACACAAGTTGAAAGGGACACATTAAGGATACAGGGATGATTTATAAGCTTCAAGGCTCACAAAGAAATTCTGGAAAATGCAGTTGGAAGACAGCTTGTCAAACTTGGGTAAATGAGTTGTACTGTACAAAATCTGCCCATAAAACTTTCTAGCTTGTATGTATCTGGTACTGATGAACATAACCAAGCATTTCAGAGACTGTGAATGACCTGAGATGTCATATCACAGGGTGCCACAGCTAGAAGTCCACAGGAGGCATAGCTCAGGTGGCATTTGGAGGTCCCATTTCTCGTACTGAGGTGAGTCTCAGAATTCCATCTCTGAGAACAAGGCAAGAGAACCCAGCACAAGAGAGGTGCTAGAAAATGCTCTACTGGTACTTCACTGTCTTCATCTGCTTAAGTCTCTGTTTGGTGAAAGGAGGGGCCCTGTGTACTTGGGGTAGAAAACCTGCAGAATGAATTACAAGCCTTGAGCATGCCCAGCCCATCCACAAGAACTCACAGGCAGTGAGCGATGCCATGCTGAGGCCTGCAGGTATGGAGAGTCTGTGCCTTTTCATTTTGCTGAGATGTTTCATCTTAATCTACCAAAGGTGTTAAGAAAAATGTATACACATTTTCTTTCTTTAAAAAAACAGGATTTATTGAGAGGACAGAAAATCTCCCATAGCCGGAGGGGACACAAGGTTATTGCCCTGTATACACATTTTCAGAGATTTTATCTATGTATTACTTTTCAAAGTACTTTTCAGAAGTGTCTGGACACTGTGGTAACTACGCTGAGCATCTCTAGTAATTGCAGAAGTCAAATGTGATTTGTATTTATCTTTTGTTATCAGTATATATTTTTTCTTTCTTAAAATGGGTATACATTTTTTGCACCCTCTGTATTTGCTGAATTTGGACTTCTTCCTGTCACCCACATTTCCAAAAGAATCCTTGTGCTCACTACATATCTAATTTGAATAGGTCCAACTGTTGTCTCTCCTATGAAAGTCTTTTTTTTAGGTGATACCAATATATTTACAGAGACACCCCTCAGACCTCAGAACATGCAGGTACCCATGGGGTATTTATAATAATAAAAGCTTGTGACTTTCTTGAGCACTTGCCATGGACCAGGTATTGTTCTGAGTTGTGTGAGGCATTTGCTCACTTTCTCCTCACTATGATTGAACAAGGCAGGACTCTTTACTAAGCCCATCGCACAGGTAAAACAGCTGGAACATGGAGAGGGCTAGTACTTTGCAGAGATACCATGGTAAACGTGGGGTGGCACTGTAGAATTGGACACAGAGACCACACTTTCAACCAATAGGCAACACTACCCATTGGGTGCTAGGAGGAAGTCAAGGTGACTGTTAGGTCCCCTGAGCTCCAGTCTGGAGTGAACTGTTGATGATGCCAGTGAAGCTAAGCAGAGCTGCAGCTCCATGGAGCTCCCCACTTATTTATTAAGAGGGAAAGCAATCCCATCCTTTTGTAGCCAGGGAGAAAGTGATGGCCAGGGCAGACTGTGCACTCCAGGCTCTCTTTATCATGTCCCACTGTCTCTGACACCCTCACATTCAGAGCACACCTATACACCCTTTTCTTTTCTGGTCATGCTTTCTCCATTGCCCATTCCTCCTCCTCCCAGAATGGTTCATATTTACTCAGCTATGGAGGGGAATTGAACTTAAAAGATGAGAGTGATTCCAGTTTCCCTGCACCACATGCAACGAGCTTGGAGTAGACATTCTATCCTAATAATAAGTAAAAAGCTGAACAAATGGAAAATGGGCAACTCTTCTTAGATCCTTCAGAGAGTTGAGGTTGCATGGAAAACCACTGCTCCAAAAATTGAAGAGACAGACTTGTGAGGAGAGTGAAATTATATAAGGATTGGGTCAAGGCGCTAGCTCCGTCCCTATATTGACCTGAGTTACATAACATGTTGATAATTGGCCCTACTCCCCTCCTAGGCACCCGGTCAGCGCCTGGACAGGGGACTAAGGAAGACCATTTGTCTTATGAAGATATGAGAGTCAGACTCAGTCCAGCTCAGGATCTCTGGCCAGGATCCGGGGTTGTGAACTGATAATGACTTTTATGTATAAAAATACATGTTATGAAACCAATGGGCTCAGTGCCACTTTGTCTAGAGCACTAGAAAAGGGAAAAGACCCTGGGTGAGAGAAAGAAAGAATCCCGAGTGAGCTCCATGCCCTTTATGCTGGAAGGATTGACGCCCGTGATGCTGTTTGGGAAAGTTCCTCAAACTCCGGTGCTGCCAGATGGACTACAAAGGGTAAAATCTCTAATTGCTTAATGTGATTTGTCCGCTTATGAATTATGATTTGGTCTGCTATTGTCTCTTCCTGTCTCTCCCCTTTTAATAAATCTTTCATCTTCATACTTTTCTGGTGTGAGTGTACGTTTTGTTCAGCGGATCGATACCATTAAATTAAAGTTCGTGCATGGCATCATTAATTAGTTTTCCTTAATGTGACAAGACTGGAGAATGCAGATATCACAGCTTTCTGAAGCAGAAACCCAAGGATTGAAACCTCCACAGGAGCCAGCACTAAGGTAGGAAAACCTGAACTCTGATGAACTGCTGAAGACACAGCATGGAAAACTTGAGAGGGAAAATCCCTGGACGCCAGTCATGGG
The DNA here is from genome assembly GCF_000164805.1 of Carlito syrichta. Lineage (NCBI taxonomy): Eukaryota > Metazoa > Chordata > Mammalia > Primates > Tarsiidae > Carlito > Carlito syrichta. The sequence goes on from NW_007190639.1 coordinate 5,713, forward strand.
GTCCCACATTTTTGTGAGTTTGAGATTCTGTAGCTGCACCAGTGTCTCATGGCAAAAAAACAGAGAAAAATCTCCCCATGCTTCCAGCAGGGAATTTTTAAATTGAAATATGCCAGAGCACACTGTTCTCTTTAACAATACCTGCTGGAAGGACTCATTGTTTAACTGGAGCATCATGTGCTGGGGTGTATCCTATCCCAACTGACCTGGAGAAAGGAAAATTCCTACCATGAGCCCCTTCTTTCTTTTTTTTTTTTTGAGCTGGAGTCTCACTCTGTTGCCCAGACTGGAGTGCAATGGCACGTTCCTGGCCCCTGCAGCCTTGACCTGCTGGGCTCCAGTGATCCTTCCGCCTCAGCCTTCCAAGTAACTGGAACTACAGGCGGGCACTATTGTGCCCGGCTAGTTTTTGATTTATTGTAGAGATGAGGTCTCGCCAAGTTGCCCAGGAGGGTCTCGGGCCCTCAGGCTCAGGCAATGCATTCACCTCAGCCTCCCAAAGCGTGGGATTACAGGCTGAGTCACCGAGCCCGGCTTAGCCCCTTCTAGTCTTTGACTTGTGGAACAGAAATATACACATCCAGCCCACTTTCAACAGTGTGCCACCTGAGGGGTTTGACTGAGAAATATTCATAAAGTTCATGGTCCAGAGGCACAGGCTCACTAAAGACTGAGCACTCCTGGGACTACTGAATGCTTTCGCTCCACACCACTCCTCACCATCTTATTACCAAAGGCTTATTAACACCAACTTCTTTTACCTAGCGCATCGTGTACAGCTATCAAAAAATTACAAGCATACTAAAAGGCAAAAAGAAACCCTCCAAAACCTGAAGAGACAGAGCAAGCATTAGAAACAGATTTAGCTATGGCAGAGGTGTTGCAATACCCAGACTGAAAATTTAAAACAATTATGTCAAAGCAAGATATACAAAAACATTGAGATAGTTCTGAAAGATGTAACACACATGTATGAGAAATCTAAGAAGGAGAGCAAAGAGGGTAAAGAACAGAATAAATGTTTTTAAAATAATGACTGAGCAATTTCCTCAAATTAACGTCAGACACAAAACCACAGATCCAGGAGGCTGAAAGAACACCAAACAGCATAAATGCCAAAACAAAGCAAAACCACTATACCCAATCCTATCATATTCACATTACAGAAATTAGAGTTAAAATAAACAAGTCTGAAAGAAGCCAGAAGGGACAGAAACACTGATATAAAAGCCAAGATAACAATTACATCTAATTTCTCTTCTGAAATCACATAAGTAAGAGGGAGCTAAGTAAAACATTTAAAGTTTTCAGAAAGCAAACAAAAGAAGCAAACAAAAAACCTGCCAACAAAAGCTGTGTACCTTACAAAATTATTCTTTATTTAAAAAAAAGTATTACCTGTAGACG
>NW_007190640.1:0-787 GCF_000164805.1 Carlito syrichta
TTAATTTAATTTATGTATTTAAATAAATAAAGCAGCTCCACAGAGTATAACCATAGACTTTTGTCCTCCACTGTAGCAGATGCTATTGAGGTGTCCCCTTCACACAATCCCCACAACTCCCTTCTCTGGTGCACAGTGGCCCACATGCAGCCTACGTGGGGACACATGTACTAGCCTAACAGGTCATCTGCATCTCCCTGAGCGATGCTGGGTGGGGAGTGGAAAACCCCAGGATCCCTGGACACAGATGGGTACACACACCCTAGGCTGCTCCCTGGAGAGCTGGATCCATTTCAGGAGTGCAGCCTTCAAGCCAGGAGGGAGCACTGAGCCAGCAGGTCCCCTTGCTACCGCTGGGAGTCTGAGCTGTGGAGGACAGGAGTCTTTGCTCTAAGTGAGCACTCCCTGGCAGTAAGCTCTGTCCACCCCAGGCAATATGCAGGGCCTGTGTTCTCCTGTTGCCTGGGAAGCCTTCCCTTTGATTTGCTGGTCATACTGAAAATTGACTGAGGCTCCCCTGGATGCAGAATAACTTTCAATCAAACTTAATTAAGGGAAGACCAGTCATTTTTATCTCGAGTTTTCTCTCAGGCAGTGCTTTTCTTCTAATTAGAACTTGAGAACATCCCCCTGTCAGTGATGCCTTGGGCTACAGAGCAGTGGCCATTCTTGGTGACCTGACAGGCACCTCCAGGAGAGGTGCAGACCCATCCATGGGTTCATTTGCAGGGGATGCACTAAATCACTCCCATCCTGCCATGGAGAGGCTCCCAGCTTTTACCTTTAG
>NW_007190641.1:0-512 GCF_000164805.1 Carlito syrichta
CTGTCCTAATTTGTCAGCTGACCAGTTGGCCGACTACTAGGGCAATTGGTTAGCTGACTTATATAGTTGGCCAGCTAGTCGGCCAACCAGTTACCTTACTTAATTTGTCAGCCTGCGAATGAGCCCACAGGTGAAATGACATAACTAGTCGGCCAGCAAGTGAGCCGACTGGTCAGCTGACTTAACTATTCTGTCCTCAAGTGAGCCAACTGGTCAGCTGATTTAACTAGTCAGCTGGCAAGTGAGCTGATGGTCAACTGACTTTTGTCGGCTAACATGTGAACTGAATAGTCAGAAGAGTTAACTAGTCAGCAGGCATATGAGCTGACCAGTGAGCTGACTTAACTAGTCAGCCGGCAAGTGATCCTACATGTGAACTGCATTAACTAGTCGGCCGGCAGGCGAGTCAACCAGTGAGGTGATTTAACTAGTAAGCTGGCAAGCAAGAAGACTAGTTAACTGACCTGCTGGTCTCTGAGCAAGCCGACAATTTAGTTGACCTGTTGGCTGGT
>NW_007190642.1:0-682 GCF_000164805.1 Carlito syrichta
TGTGGGGAGGAGCCCGCCAAATGAGGCTTGTAACCAGGTAGCCAGGCACACGTCACTTGTCACTTGTGCTCTAGCCTCTGCTGTGCCCTAGGAGAGGGCTCACTGAGAAAGGGGGTGCGGGGACCAAAGGAGAGGGACACCGCTGGGGAAGGGAAAAGGCCCCGAGCCGGGAGTGTGGGCCCACGGCTCCAAACAGGCTCGGCTGCTGACTTGCTATGTGACCACAGGGGAGTCGCTGGCCCTCTCTGGGCCTTGGCGTCTTCACCTGCAATAAAGTGGAGGTTGAACTAGACCAGAAACTCTTCCTCTCAGTCCACGGGAAGCCTCAAGGCCCCCAGAGGCTCTGAGTCTAACAAGAATGCTGGAGGACACGTGCACTTCAGCGGGGAAGGGGCCCGCACTTCCATTCGGTTCTCAAAGGGTTGTGCGTCTCAGAAGAGAGAAAGAGCGGAACTGGAACAAGGACGTCCAATGTCCTTTCTCAGCATTTGCTTCATGGAGTTTCGGGGTGTGTGTGTGTGTGTGTGTGTGTGTGTGTGTGTGTGTGTGTGTGTCGGAGCAGAGCTGAGCTCACAGCCACTTCAGGAGGGCGGGGGCAGGGTCTCCAGGGGGCGGGGCTGGGCACCTCCGCACAGTCCCAGCCCCCCGCCCAAGCTGCCCAGCTTCCTCTGCCTCTTGATGC
>NW_007190643.1:0-366 GCF_000164805.1 Carlito syrichta
ATATATTTTTGTGATTATATATATTTATATCTCCATCAAGCATTAGACATGTGATTCTATACCTTAGAATAGTTGACTTCATCAGTTTCCTTCCTGTATGACTTTATGAGCTAAGTATTTACAACTACATTTTCACTGGGCTGTAACACAGTTTTCAAAGCCATTAGTGTCCCTCACTTTTGTAAAAGGCACTTGAGAGAGAAAGGCATAAAGAGGGGCAGCCAAGAAGAATTCTCCAAGGTAGAATAAGCTTAGTGGTTTTCTTGTCCATACACAGATTTTTCCCTCAAGTAATTTTATTATTTACTTATTTATTTATTTATTTATTTATTTATTTATTTATTTATTTATTTATTTATTTATTTA
>NW_007190644.1:0-518 GCF_000164805.1 Carlito syrichta
AATAGAATGGAGAGGAATGGATTATACTAGAATGTATCAGAATACAATGGAGTGCAATGGAGAGGAATTGAACGGAATAAATGGAATTGAGAGGAATATAATAGAATGGAGTGTAGTGGAATGGAATGGAGTTGAATGGAACGGAATGGAATGGAATGGAGAGGAATGGAAAGGAATGGAGTGAATTGAAATGGAATGGAGTGGAGTTGAATGGAATGGAATGAAAATGAGAGGAATGAAATGGAGAGGAAAGACATGGAATGGAGTGGAATGGAATTGAATGGAATGGAATTGAATGGAGAGGATTGGAATGGAATGCAATATAATAGAAAGGATTGGAATGGAGAGGAATGGAATGGAATGGACAGGAATAGACTGGAGAGGAATGGAATGGAATGGAATTAAATGGAAAGGAATGGAAATGAATGGAATGGAGTGAAGAAGAATGGAATAGAATTGTGAGAAATGAAATGGAATGGAAAGAAATGGAATAGAGGGGAATGGAGTGTAATGGAATG
>NW_007190645.1:0-1916 GCF_000164805.1 Carlito syrichta
TCTGTATCTTTCTTGATTTTTAATAGTTCGAAGGGTATTTTGTCTGAAATTAAGATGGCTACTCCTGCTTTCTTTTGTATTCCGTTCGCCTGGAAGTTTGTTTCCCATCCTCTTACTTTGAGTCTGTGGATGTCCATTCTAGTGAGGTGAGTCTCTTGAAGGCAATAGATTGTTGCCTGATGATATTTTATCCATTTTGCCAATCTATGTCTTTTCAGTGGTGCATTTAGTCCGTTCACATTTAGGCTAATAATTGAAATGCAAGAGTTGATCCCTGTCATAAGGTTCTTACAGAGTTGTTCCTGTTTATTTGTTGTCTTTCTTTGGGTTTTGGAGTTGGTTCATGTGTGTTTTTAATCTTTTGCCTGTACTCTTGTGAAGAATGCTGTTGTTCTTTTTTCTTTTTCTTCTGTGTTCAGTACTTTCTTAAGTGTTTCTTGTAGAGGTGGCCTGGTAGCGGCGTAGGTTCGTAGGGATTGGATGTCTGGAAAAGATTTCAATTCTCCCTCATTTATGAAGCTTAGTTTGGCTGGGTAGGTTATTCTTGGTTGAAATTGTTTCTCTTTTAGAACTTTGAAGATAGGGCTCCAGGCTCTCCTGGCCTGAAGGGTTTCTGTTGATAAATCTGCTGCTATTCTAATTGATTTTCCCTGGTAGGTAGTCTGGCCTTTTTTCTCTTGCTGCCTTTAGATTTTTCCTTTCATAGTTACTTTGTTTTAGCGAATTATTATGTGTCTGGGAGTTGGTCTTCTCGTTTGTTGTCTTGCAGGGGTTCTCTGCATCTCTTGTGTTTGAATTTTTTCATCCTTAATGAGATGAGGGAAGTTTTCTTGAATGATTTCATGAAATGTTTGTTCCAGTGTGGCTTCGGTTTCTCTTTCTGCCTCAGGAAGCCCAATTATTCTTAGGTTTGGTCTCTTGAAGTGATCATTCATCTCTTGCAGGTTTTGTTCTGTCTTTTTGAGCTTCTTTTCTATGCTTTTGACAGTTTGGGTAGTTCTGTGTTTTGGTCTTCAAGCTCTGAGATTCTTTCTTCGGCTTGGCTGATTCTGCTTTCCATGCTTATTAGTCTGTTGTTCATTTCCATCACAGTATTCTTTACTGCTGTCATTTCTGACAACAACTCCTTCCTATTTTCCTCTTGTCTCTCCTCAATTTTTTTAATTCTCTCCATTAATGTCTTGATGTCTGAGGTTTGTTGCATGTAGCCAGTCATTCTGGGGACTCTTCATTGTCTGTGTTCCAGAATCTGTTTTCTCATTGTCTGATCTCCCAGGGGTCTGTGTAAGACCTATATTCTTCTTTTGGTTTTTCTTCATTTGTGCGGTTTTTCCCCCCTCCTTACTTTTTCCTTCCCTCCACGTCACCGTCTTCTTTAATTCTGTTATTCAGGGGTAAAGGGATTGGTTTTACTTCTGTTTGTTCAATCTCCTATTCTTTATGTACGTCCTCTTACTTTGTTCAATTCTGAAGTTGCCCTGTAGGTTGGAGGTGGTCCTTTTTGCAGTTTTGAGATGTACTTAAGGGGAGAGCTGTGATTCAAAATCTGTCTGCAGGTCCTGGTATTCGCTGACGGGCGTGTGGATAATGTGGAACCCACTTCCCACTGCCCTGGAATCTTTCCAGGGCAGTGGGGCTGTAGGTTTACTCCCTTGAATCGCCAGCAGGTGGTGCTATCTCATCTGCTCGCCCCAGAGGGGGTGGGGCCGGACAGGAACAAGATGGCTGCCTGCCTCCGAGCAGGCAACAGGAGCCCCGCGCCGGGTGGGCAGGACAGTCTCCGTCGCAGGAGCAGTGGCAGCGATCCCAGCAGATCTTCCCTGAAGCGGTTTGATGTGGATCTCCTCCGGCCGGGTTGTGATGAGCTACCCGTGCCAGAGGCCGCGGCGGGCGCGGCGGCGGCGACGGCGGCGGGA